>NC_134484.1:153224904-153359904 GCF_040206685.1 Ascaphus truei
CTCTCTCTCTCTCTCTCTCTCTCTCTCTCTCTCTCTCTCTCACCTGTCCTTTTTTTTTCTCTGTATTTTTGGACAGTATGCACCTTTCCATTACCCCTTTATTTTTTATTTTGTTTTATGTGTGCCCTGTTTTTGATAATATATATATATATATATATATATATATCAAATAGAAATATTGCTGTATGCTTATTTGCATGTCTTAGGCAGGTCTGCAACCCTGCCTTTAACCATTATCACCCAGCTCACAGTGCTTCCACTGCAGCAAGGGATTCTGGGAAATGACATGCAAATGAGTACACAGTGCAGACCTGTCTAAGACATGCAAATGTGCATACAGTAATATTTCCATTTGCTATTTGCTACTGGGTGAGGCTTGCTTTTGTATATTGTATTATTTTTGGTACTTATATTTTGTGTGATGGTAACTTGTTCTGTGTAATGATTGAAATGACTGAAATAATTAATTGTTTAATTGTTATGGATGGAATTTAAATTGTTTCGTAATTTGATTCATCAATGCTAATTGATTTATGGTGACTTGATTGGTTTAAATAGTATACTTCATCGTGGGGGCCTGTAAAAGGTAAGTGTAATATATTTTAACTGTATTTATTGTAATTTATATGTATTTAAAATGGGCAAATGCATTATTATCCATATGTGGATAATAGTCTTTTTGCCCATTACTGTACTGTATGTGTTAGGGGGCGGGGGAGATGTGTGTTGTTTATTGGGGGCAATTGTCCCCAATAAACATGCTATTGTGCCTTAACCCATTCATTGCCTTAGCGGATAGCCGCTAAGGTAATAAAGCTGCTTTAATGTTTTCTTATTAATAGTGTGCGGGAGCAGGGAGTCCCCTGAGCTGAACCGCATTGATTTGTGCCTCAGGGACCCCCTGCCTTCCGAGTTACAGGCCCCGGTTTGGGGCATCGGTGCCAGTGTTGCCGCCATCTTTATAGAGCCCACGTCGCGTCTTGGACGCTATAAAGATGGCGGCGACACTGACACCCGATGCCCCATACCGGGGCCTGTAACTCGGGAAGCAGGGGGTCTCTGAGGCAGAAATCAATGTGGTTCAGCTCAGGGGACCCCCTGCTCCCTCACACTATTATTAAAATGTACATTAATGCAGCTTCATTACCATAGCGGCTATCCGCTATGGTAATGAATTATTATTTATTGTTATGTGTGTTTTAATACTAGTGTAGATGTGCAGGGGGTCTCCTGAGCTGAACCGCATTGGTTTCAGCCTCGGGAACCCCCTACTTCAGGAGACACAGGCCCCTTTATGGGGTGCCGGTATCCCTCTGCAGAATTTAAATGTCCCGGTCACGTGACGTGGGAGCTTTAAAGTACAGGGGATACCGGCACCCCATAACGGGGCCTGTAACTCCTGAAGTAGGAGGTCCTCGGACCTTAAACCAATGCAGTTCAGGTCCTGAGACCCCCTGCTCATGTACACTATTATTAAAATGTATTTATTTAGTGTACGATCGCCTGTAACAGTCTTGCATGGAGCTACAGAATCTCCATGCAAATGTTACATGCGGCTTTTATTTCTATCAACTAGCGTACGTAAAAGTTAAGAACGCTAGCAGGGGAAAAAAAGCAACACGTACGCTGTGGCTGTTCTGAGCTATTTTGAGCAGGTATGTTAAAAAATGGGCTCAAGGCCTTAGTGAATCGCGTCCCCGGCCTCACTTTTTAACGAACTTGCTTTTTTAGAAAATCAGAACGCAAAGCCATTGAGCTTAGTGCATAGCCCCCTAAGACAAGGTTTATAAATACCCCTAGGAATTGTACCTTCCCCTCTCCTGTTCTCAATGCAATTCAGTCACAAAGGGAGTTTGTTTTTATACACCCTTACACAAAGAAAATAAATCTACTATTAAAGACTATTTTGCAAGTTTTTTTCTTTTTTGTGTTAAAACTATTAAAATGTCCATCTGGTGTTCCGTACATCGATAAGATGACCAGGCAGTTTAGGAAGAGGATCTATTAGCATAAGTCCTGTATAAGGAAACTAAACTTTACATTTCTGGTTGCCTTTTACTTCTATGACGCTGGGCACAGTGTGTGCCAATTATGTTTTGAAGGAATTTATGGTTATTCTGGAGGCCAGGGTCATGTGTAGGATGATTAGCCCAGATAGGTTCAACTCAGCCCTCTTTCCAAATTACTCCAAGTCCTCTAATATTTCCTTCACTTTATTGGAAAAGCAGCAGTAAATACAGGCACTTGTGGATGGTGTGTTGTAGTGATTTGTAGTTAGAAGCAGGTGAAAAGGATAATGCCCTGTCACTAGAGCAATTACAGGAGGGGTACTCACTCAGCCAGTGTTGGAGGTGGAAAAGGAAGTCCCAGTGTATGCTGGGTAGCAAGCTAGCCTGGGAACAGACCATCTGTAAGCAAAGCAGAGGGGGAGAGGGCAGACTAACCCATTCTGACAGAAAGGCTGAGGTTGCTGTAGCAACTCACAGGCATAATGCAGAGACAGGGATTGCAACACTGTGTCTATCACACGGGCACTGTGTGAGTGCACAGAGCAAAACACATGCAGCTGGAAATGAGAAACTGACAGGCATAAACTGCAAAGGAAAGGGGGGGGGGGTGAAACAGAAATGTGGTTCTTGTTCCATGACAATGTTATAACATTCCTAAGGAGGTTTTGAAACAGAGTAATCTTTCTGGAAAGGAGGGAACTGTATTGGATTAATACCTTATAGACCCTGGTACATAATGGTAGGAATGAAGAGTATAAACTGAGCTATTTTTTTCATATATGCAGAGACTTATCGGGCAGTGCCTGTTACAGGGATAATTCTTTGAGATTAACTGTATCTTGACACTTACCTTCTCTTGCTTATTTGCTAGGTTGGTAAGGGAAAAAATCCCTAATTGGGTGCTCCAAACTGATGTCGATGAAGACTTAAATGATACTTGAAAGTCTTCAGCTAATCCAGGGTTAAATATTTCACGAGCAGTGTGATAGCTTCCCCAAATCTTCCACTGAAGCAACCCATAAACACAGCATTTTGATGTACCCAGACATTGTTAAGAATCAAACCGCTTATGGGGAAAGAAAACCTCTAACCTGACCAGAATGTATGTCCCATCCGGCGGTTCCTTCTCTGGCGGGTCACGTGTTCCCAGTGGGTCCTCAGGCACGGAGTGTAGAAACTCACAGAGTTGCCTTAGTAGTGCCGGTAAGCTGTTGGTCCGGGGGAAAGAAACTCCAACACTGCTCTCCTCGTGGCGTGCATCCGTCCCAGCAGTAGATAACAAGGTGAGTGAAAGGACTTTGAGCACTGCAGAAAAAAGTATCAGGCTGGCGGCAGCGTGCAGCAAAAAAACTTTAATGTGGCATATAAGCCCTGATTAAAAAGACAAACAGAACAATTCTCTGACGCGTTTCATCTTCACGACTTTCTCTTGCTTATTTGCGCCTCAGGGTCAATTAATCGACTTTACTATGATATATTTTGTTTACTGCTAGTCAGTTAATAAACCTATGTTTCTGTCCTACCATCTGGAGTCTATCTATGTTTGGTTGCATGTCCTACATGATGTTGCCCTCGCCAGATGTTAAAGTCTACTTTCTTATAGTTTTTTTTTACAGTTCGCTGTGTATATCTTATGTTGGTATTAATTTGGCCTCTTGATACTGTACCGCAATCCGTGTTTAGTAGGGGCTTTCAGCCTTCATACATTTACTGGCATTACCGGTCATTCATCCGATATCCTAAACCTGTGTTTCTCAGGAGAACTTCTTTTCTGTTCTTTTCCGTCTCTCGTTTTCCTCTCTCTCTTTTTTTTTCTGTTATATTCTCCTGGTTTTATTTATTTTTCCATAATTTTGCACTATGCTCCTTCCCACTCACCCTAAATCCCAGCACCCACACTTTATACTAATGGGCAATAGCCCAATTAGCCATAATATGGCTAACCAGGCTTTTGTCCATTAACAAAAAACAAAGCAAGGTGTTAAAAAAAGCACTACCAAATATATAATAAAATACACTACCAACAATGGTTGGCTACCTTAATGGCTAGTAAAGCATTTCTATGCAATGCTTTAATAACAGATAAGGTCATCAAGTTCTAACTATGTTTTTGGGGAAATCGGTCTTAAGATTGTTTTAAATGGTTTGGAGAGTACTTTTTGGGGGGCCATCGTGTTTTTGATGATTTTTTTGTTTATTTTTGAAGGCATTGGGTTAGTATTGATTTTTATGTTTTTTTTTATTAGTTGGGCATTGACTCTTTATTGGCTTGATTTTGGAAGGCTTCCACCCTGAAGATGAGAAGGATGGCTTTCATCCTGGCTGTGGTAAGTAATCATTTTTTTTACATGTCAACATTGATGTGGATATTTTGGCCCCAATTGAGTCCTGGGTAGCCACAGTTGCAATGAATAAAAATTATTGTATATTTTCATGTGATTTTTCTTTTATGTATTTATTTTAAATGTATATTATTTTGCTTCATCTGTAGCAATGTATCCAGGTCTATGAGTCCAGAAATTTAAAGTGTGAGAAACTGAGCAATCAATCTGCAATTTAAGACTCAACAGCAGAATAAATATTTGAATTTTTGAACGATTATTTACTTTTTTGTTATGTGCCGATACACTAGACATTTTTTGTGTTATGTTTTTTGTACTAGCACTGCGCTCTGAGCACCAAAAGACAACTACTTCTACATGTATGAGCAGTGGGTAAATGCCAGTTCTTATTTTGCTAAATTGTAAGGTCACTGTTATGGTCACTGTTATCAACTTTTGTTGGGAACAGTTTTGAAATACAAGAAACAATTGAGGGAATTGAGAGATATTACAGCAAATTTGTTTTAAAGAATTATATGGTACAAAACGATTCATTTCGTTTCCAAGATAACCGATACACAATTAAATCTCACTAATTCTTCATGGTTTAAATATTACAGTTTATATCAGAAGTATCATAGATCCGACACTGTTCCATTTGCAGCTCATAATTGCAATTATATGTAAGGTCATGTCTCCATTGCACTTTGTGCATTGTATAAATATTCATCAACTTTAACAAATCATTGAAATGCATAGTTTGGTTGTCTTCATTTCTCACTATCTCCATACTAATAAGAAAAAAAGACAGTAGCATAATAAAGCTAAGAAATCTTAAATGTGTATTTTTATAAAAAGCAAACATACAGTAAGTAAATGTATTAATATGTGTCTGTCTTTCTTCCAGGCACAAATGGATATTACAGTTTTTGTGTGAGCTCCTTATTGTAATTATTTTTTATTTTTTTTAAGATTCCAGATTTTTGAATGATATCTCTGAAGCACACACATACCCTGTAAGCTCAGAACCCAAATCAACCAGATCATATATATATTTGTGTCAAAAGGAGTGCTACTAGGATTGTGACCTCAGGAATAGAACAAAAGACAAAAAGGTCTAGTGCTACTGTACATCCAATTTGACAAATGATATAGTTAAATACTTATCTATTTATCTTCTCATAAGCAAGTGTAATTTAGTTTAATTCTTTAGTCAAAGCATTTCAGGCCTACAACCATATTATTGTTTAGCCCATCATTAGGTGCTAACACTGATGTGACTGCAGAAAGCTCACATAATCTCTCTAATAGAGGGAGAGCGGACTTAATAGACTGATCATTCACAGGTGCTTAGCAAGAACTGCAAATAAAAAGGTGGGATGAGTGAGCTTGAAAACAGGGAGGAGGGGTAACAAACCTCCAAGTTGTTTTACCAACTGAAATTTAGAAACACACATAGCCCCTGTAAGCTCAGGACGCAAATCCACGATATCATATATATTTGTGTCAAAAACAGTGTTAATAGGAGTGTGTCAGGACCGCGCGTCCGGTTCCTGTATTCCCTCACTCACCTACGCCTCCTTGCCCGGTCAGACCGCACGTCTGCCTCCTCCGCTCCTCTGGCAGCCTCCTTCCCGGCAGCTCGTCACCCTCGCCTCCCGGGGCGCGCGACGGCTCCCATCCACACGTGCCTCAGCGCGCCGTACTCCCGTCGCGCGCACGTGCGCGGCGTGCATGCAAGTCTCTTAAAGAGACAAGCACCAGTAGGAATGCCTGGACTAATCTCAAGGGGGCTACACCTGAGTTTCATCCTGCCTCAGCCTATAACAGGTCTACTTACATCTAACACTTCTCCCTGTTCATCCTGATTGGTTCCCTTCTGTATATATGCTTCAGTCACCCTCTGGTCATCGCTGAGTATAGATTTTCTATGTACCGTGCTCACTTGCAGCCTGAGTACCTATTCTCGTTATCTCGCTTACCTGTTGTGACCCTGCTTGTACCTGACCTGTCTCATCTTGTCCCCCTGAACCTTGGCTTGACTAAACGGACTTCTACGCTCTTCGATCCTCGACTACGGCTTACGGATCTTGACTACTCTACGCTCTCTAATCCTGGACCATAGGCAAGTACCCGTACCCTCTCCACTCTCCTATCCTGACCCTGCTACTTTCACGACTCTGCAATCCGGACCCACCCCTGTGGCTAGGGCGGTGGTTATATATATTCCCCTCCTCGGCCCCGCGGTTCAGTCCAGGTTGCAGTGAGCAACCGTGACAGAGTGTGTCCTCATGTATAAAACGAAAGACAAAAAGGCCTAGTGCTACATCTAACTTGACAAATGATATAGTTAAATACATGTCTATTTATCTTTTCAAAAGCAAGGGTCATTTATTTAAATTCTTTGGCTAAAGTATTTTAAGCCTATAACCACGCCACGGTATGGCCCATCAGTAGTTGCATTCAATTGGATTGGTGGATGTACCATTTGTCAGTCAAATGTGACACTCAGGTCTTTTATATCCACCCAAGAAGATGGTGGATCAACATCTCCTGGACCTGTTAAAGAGAAGAAAGAGAAAAAGAAAGAAGTGAATCAGAAAAGAAAGAAGATAGAAGATCTGCTCACCGGGGCCTCCTTGGCAAGCAACTGAGGATCACAGACTTCTTCACATCATAGCTGATGATGATCATTGCATCGTTGGTCAAAAGCTGGTGCCGCAGATAGATGAGGAGGATCAATCTTCATCCCGGCAAAAGTAAGAAACACATTGAATGTATTTTATTTAATTGTGTATTTTCTTTAGGTTACCCATTGATTGCCAATGTGTCTATCTATGCCAATTTGGGGGTATAGATAACCACAGTGACAATCAATGCATTTTTTGGCAAATGTTTGTTTTTATTAAATTCTAATGTATTTTATTTTTGGGATTTTTTTTCTTGGTTGTAGGAGATAGTGAGAAATTCATTGCCATTGTGGTAATCCTTGCCCCCATTTTGGGCATAGTTTATCAGAGTGAAAATCAATGGGTTTATTGCCGACTGTGTAATGTATTGTACTGTATCGTACTGTTATGTAAATGTTATTTTATTGTGAATTTATTTTGTTTTGAAATCAAATGGGCAAACGTTCTATTAGCCCTATTTGGCTAGTAGTGCTTTTTCCCATATGTATGTGTGGTGATGGAGGTAGGGGGTTGAGGGATGAGGTAGTTGCCACGGGGCGGGTAGTTAGGCTTCCCGGATAGGTAAAAACGTAAAATAACCAGACGCTCTTTCAATAAATATGACAAAATTAAAGTGACTAACTCAAGTGAGCAAAATCAATAGTGATGTGGATAACAGTGAAAAAAAAATAGATACACCTCTCAAAAACCCAAAATAGATCATCCTTGTAGTTCTTGCGTGGTGAGTCTTCTTAACAGTTGGGAGTGCAGAATCAATGAATGTAAAAAAGAAAATACATAGTGCAATAATGCAAACAAATCAAGTGGTTCATGAAACTCAAAATCTTATGATGAGGGAACTCACATGGACTAAAATAAAACATGCAATGGTGGAAAATCTCAGGGTCTTATGTTTGAATGTTGAGTTCCTTTGACTGGATTGGAACAATTCGCCTCTCCCAGAATACAAGTTAGTACACAGGAACAGATAGTTATAGAAAAGATTTAAATTACCAAAAAATTGCAACATAAACACTTACATACAGTATAAAAAGGTAAAATCCAGCTAGAACGAGGAACGGGGTTCCCGCCCCGAATGCCACTGCGTCCCCAGAATAGATGTCTGCTGTGTGTTGCCGATATGAAACAATCTCTCATTCAGCATCAGCTCTGTGGACGCATCCACCAGGTAAGATGTCGGACATCTAATTCCTCTCCACCTCGTCTGAGCGACGGCTCAATGATTTTTGCTTATGCTTCATCAGGAGCCATGAAGTACATATGTGGGACGGTCAAATTATATAGCCAAGGCTACTGCTGATATCAATTAATAAATCACCTTCCTTCTAACAGCAACCAATGCCTATTTTGCCTGTCTCAGCCAATTCGAATGTGTCCACAATTGACTACATGTGAAATTTTAACTCAAGAAGACAATGGGACAACATCCATTGTGGATTTAACATGGGGTACTTTGGATTGAAAGAAAGAAGAAAGAAGATTAAAGAAAATAAGAAAATAATGACAGATGAAGATAGAAGAAGGTGACAGAAGATCAAAGAGAGGAGATTTTTGTACATGATGCTGTTCTTCAAGGAGGATAGAGATGGATTGCGGGTAAGGTAAGTAAAATATTGAATGTATGTAAATGTCTTTTTTCATTTATTTTATTGTATTGGTTTCTTTTGATGTTTGTGATTGCCCATTGACTGCTAAATAATATGTGCCCCTTTAGGCAATGCATTTTTTGGCAAATGCTTGTATTCAATTGATTGTTATTTTTTCTATTTCTGTTTATTGTTAGGATTAAATTGTTTGGAGTTTGGATGGCTTGTTTTTAGTACATTTTAGGGTTAGTTAGCAGTTTAAATTAATTAAAAGTTTTGTTGGCTAGTGGTTTTATTTATTTAATTGATTTGTTGTAGTAGCCCAAGGGTGGGTGTTTAGGCCTACCGGGTGGTAGAGGGAGAGGTTAAACCCTTCATTACCTTAGCGGTATTAACCACTAAGGTAATGAAGGGGTTAACTCCACCCGCAACCCCCCGCAAGGCCTAAACACCCACCAAGGGCCAAATACCACCTTCACCCACCCCCGCTATCCACAATAAATATGGCACTGCTAGTTAACCCCTTCATTGCATTAGCAGTTACGGCAGTTACGGTTACGTAGATAACCCTTTCATTGCGTTAGCGGTTAGCCATAACCTTAACTGCCATAACCTCTAAGGCAATGAAGGGGTTAACTACCAGTGCCATGTTTATTGTGTGTAGCGGGTGTAGGTGAAGGTAGTTTTTGGCCCTTGGTGGGTGTTTAGGCCTGCGGGTTGGTTGCGGGTGTAGTTAACCCCTTCATTACCTTATAAGGTAATGAAGGTGCCTGTAAATGCATTTTTAATGCATGGTATTCATGCCGAGGTCTCCGTGCTGATATTAATGGGTATCAGTTCCGGGGACTCCCGGCATCAATCCGATGCAAGAAAAAAAGCATTTTTCCACCTAAATCCCTCTCTCGTCACCTCTCAGCAGCTTCTACCCAGCCTCACGCCAACTTTTCCTGTCGTGAGGATTTGGGGAGAAACTTGGCATTCTAGAGCTGTGATTAGCCTCAATAAATTAATCGAGGCTACTAGAATTGCAAGAGTTTCAAAACCTCCGACAAGTTGCTTATCACCGCTCACCCGGCGATGTGTTTTGGATGGAAGCAAAAATTGGCGATTCATGCCTTTATCACCCACTTATCAAGGCTTACTGAATAGCAGTAGGCATTTTGGCTGAAAAGGCCTCAATAAGTGGGTTATCGAGGCTTATAGAATAGGCCCCATAGAGTCCTGATTTAGAGTCCAGGATGGTATTCAAGGATTATGGTTTAACTGCTAAAACGGGTGGGCTGGCAACCCTTCGGGCTTGCCATGGATTCTGTGAGGTGTCCACCCTCTCTCCTCCGGGAGAAGTTGCAGCCGGGCGTGTTCTCAAATGCATCCGACATGGGGATCAGATAAACAGGGAACAAAGTCTGTTCTCAGAGTGTGGGAAGTGGATGGGCAACAGGCATGGCAGAGCCAGCACCCAACAAGGCCGGAAAGATATTAGCAGGTTTCAATGAGGTGGAACAGCTCTCAAAGGTCTTGCCATACTCCATAGGGAGGGGAGAGAATCCTCATCTAGGTCCTGAATGTGACGCTTAACTCAAGGTTTGACTTTAGTGGAAGCCCTCTGTTTTGCCGGAGAGTTTGGGCGAGAGGACCCTCCAGAAGGAACCGTAGTCCATGAAGGCTCCAGAGCCGACGGGCACCCACTCCGTGAAGCAGATTTGGAAAGATTGGTCCTAAGCCAAGGTGGTTGAGGATTACCTCACCATCTTCCGGGTTCCTGAGTGTTTGGGGCCTCCCATCTTTAACCAACATGAGCCTGAAAGGAAAGGTCCATCTTTATTTGATAATCCAAGCTATCCAGCACTCACTGTCTTTAGAAATCATAGGTCAAAGATGGAATGATACCAAAAAACATATAATTTAATGTATACACAAGAGAACAGAAAAACCAAAACTACATACCACAGCCACTAAAAAATAAATAAATAAACATGGGCAGTCCAGTGAAGGGATAAGGGGAGAGGGGAAAACAAAGAAAAAAGGGGGACAAGACCATACAAAAATGGGTGCAACAAGGGGAGACAGCAGGGGACAATGTTTCGGGGAACACCCCTTTGTCAGGCCCGTTCCCCCTCGCTCCAAAGGAACAGAGGGGCATTTCCCTGTCCCCACAACCCACAAGAACCAAATCAAGTCCCAAACAAAATCTAACTAACCCCCACACAAAATAGAAAGAATAAAGTCAGCTTAATTGTATACTATCGCGCCCCCTTTTATTCTCCAACATCTCCGCATTTTTCAGGGATTTTTTTCCGAATGCTACGCACTTCACCGGGTTCATGCCGCATTCATGCTGCATTCTCAGCCGCGGTTCATGCGCGGTTGACACGCAGTTGATGCGTTTATTGAGAATGGTTCGGATTTTATAGGTTGCAATTCTTCGCGTGTCCGCCAAATGGCAGATATTCATGAATTGTAATGCACATGCGCTTCAGTAATGTGTCGACTTGCAGGTGTTTCGTTTAAAAAAGATACCACAGTGGTCTATTGTAAATTGGCCTTGGGACTGAAGAAAGAGGTTTACAATAATGTATCAATTTAGGCTTTTCATATTAAAGAAAGACAAACACCAGTTTCTGTTATTCTCCAGAGTCCCGCCGCCATGAGTGTTCAAGTACAGCCCGTGTTCCAAAAACCCGACAGAACGTACGCGTATTTAATATGGGCCGCGATTAATGCAACAGATGATAAGATGGCAACAGTTGTTCAAATTTATCAGTATTTTATCGAAAACTATGACTTTTACAAACTTTCGCCAGCTCCTCATGTGTGGAAGCGTGCAATAAAGATAAAGTTATGTAGCGATCCATGTTTTTATCGTATTGATCCCGAATTTATTGGAGGGTATTGGTGTGTATCACCGGGTTTTTCCTGTATCTATGATCATGTAGACGGCAAAAGGCGAAAGGTCGTGTTAAAACCAACTAAGAAACGACAGTCGCTGGCAAGCAATGTACCAGCACCAGCACCGGCTTCAAATAACGGTCCGACCGTCAGTGACAACACTTGCTGTCTGTCCACGCACGGATACCTGCAGCCTGAGCCGTATAGTTTCGAGCAAGCTTGCATGTACCTAAGCGATTTTCAGCCTCATCAGCTGACTACAGGTGTAGTAGTCCCTGTCAACGACGTGTATGATCAAGAATACTGGACTGGCAGTGGCCCGGCGCCGGCTGATTGGGAAATTCTATGGTGAGTAATGTTGCCGTATTTTATTCTGTTTTTTTTTTTTTTAAATATCAATATCAGTGCGATTCAAAAGTCAAGCGATTCTTCTGTAAGCTATATCATTGGCTGAGCGGCTTCTACAGTAGATACTGCACAATTGGTGAAAAGCTAGGCGCATGCGCATTGGAAACTTCTTGAAACGCATATGCGTGTCATCACATCGATGGTAGGCGCATGCGCATGTGAACAGGAGACGCCCCCCGAGAAAATTATTGGTGGGACTGACTGGGAACTTCTTTGGGGGACTGACCATCACAGTAAAACTTTTATTTATTTTTTCCTCAGAAAATAAAACTTTGTCATCTGATGGATATGGATGGATAATATCGCTTCATGTAACAATGCCTGCACATTGCAGAATCGGATTTAAAAAAACACGTACCGGAGTCTACAGTTTATTGGCCATTGTTATTACTGTTGTTATTATTGTTGTATACTGTATAATAAACCCGAGAAAATAAAAACTATGCATTTATTCTACATGTATTACAGTACATATGTGTCTTCTATACCAGTGCATACAGTATGTGTCTTGTATTTTTTTTAATACTCTTGTGATGTACAGTACTGAGCATGCCCACAGTATACAGTACAGTATGCCTGGACAGTAGTGTACATTCTAGAAACACTGTATTTTGTTACAGTATCAAAGGAGCCAATGGAACAATTTAAAACAAATCAACATTTTCTTTTATTGGTGGAGTAAGTACAAAAACATTTATTTACAAATACTGTACAATGTAAAAACATTTTAATTGGACAACAATTCAAAACATCAACAGGTTTACTGCTAGCTAAAACATTTATGTACAGAAAGTAAAAACATTTACAGTCAGTCAGTATGGTTTACAGTCACATGTTGTTATTAAAAAAAAATATTTATTCATAAAATATACAAAACGCAATATCTCCTTTATTAAAGTACAGCAAGTCAAAACATTTACGGTAGGATGGTGTGCAGAGCGGTCAGTCAGGCCTGCACAACTCCTGTCCTCGAGGGCCACAAACAGGTCCGGTTTTCAGGGTAACCTTTGAAACCCGGGCCTGTGTGTTGCCCTCTGGGACTGGAATTGTGCAGGTCTTGTGTACAGTAAACACAAACATTTATTTATTAATACAAGTTAGAACACACAACATCTCCTTTATTTAAGTACAGCAGGTCAAAACATGTACAGTACAGCACAACAGTATGATCTTACCTACCTGTTTTAAAAAAAATCTTTATTCATACAGTAAAATATACAAAACGCAACATCTCCTTTATTTAAGTACAGCAGGTCAAAACGTGTACAGTACAGCACAACAGTATGGTCTTACCTGTTTTAAAAAAAATTCTTTATTCAGAAAGTAAAATATACAAAACGCAACATCTCCTTTATTAAAGTACAGCAAGTCAAAACATTTACGGTAGGATGGTGTGCAGAGCGGTCAGTCAGGCCTGCACAACTCCTGTCCTGTCCTCCTAAACAACAGTTGAACACTCATGCAAATTCGTACCCCACCAGATTGTCCTTCCATGGCCGATGCCTTGCATGGCGCAAAATGCCATTAATGCAGTCTCGAACGCCTTTCATTAAAGGATCTGTAATTGAAAAAATGCGCCGCAATTCCTCCAGAATGGTCTTTCTTAAATTGTCAGGAAGCGCCTTTTTTTCGCGATTTCCTTCATAGTTCACTTTGAAGGCCCACTCGCAATACATCAAGTAGGACACGTGGTGCTTAAAAAGTATCAAGGCATACTTGTGGGGTACACCAGCACTCATCACCCTATACTTCTCCCTGAGTTCCGGTGGCAGATCGCGCAGGATGATGTCGGGCACCGTATCGATGCAAGCAAATGTAGGTTGGGTTCTGGAAGTGGGTGTTCTTCTTTGAGTGGGTGTGCTTGTGTCAGCGGGTGAGGGTAGGTTGTCTGGGAGGAAGCTTTCCTCCTGTCTTGGTCGCCGTGTTGTCTCCTGGCGTGGTCATGACAGGGTTGTCATGTTATACTCCTCAATGGCATACATGTACACAAAATCTTCTGGTGGAGGGGGTGTGCTTGGTGATGGAAGGTGGTCGAAGGTCCAATTCATCAAATCCATGCTACCCTCCTGCTCCGGCGTCGGGGATACAGGGACATGAACACCGAGCAAATTATGTATACCCGCTATGTCAGTCTCTATCTTCTCCACCCGTCGATCCATCTTCTCCATCCGTTGATTCATCTTCTGCATCCGTTGATCCATATTTAGCATGGTCTCCAGAAGCAGATCTATCTTTGCCAGCACAATAGAGTTCCCGGGGATATCCACACTTATCCCATTCAGCATTCGGTCAAACGAGCTGTTTCTTGTGCAAGGCGTGCTGTGGACATCTGGGTGGATGGGTGCTACGGAGGATGAGAGGGGGGTTCCATGGAGAGAAGCGGCAGCATCGCCGAAGAAGGGTGGAGGAGGTGACCTGTGGATTTCCTGGAGAGGTTAAGCGGCAGCGTCGTCGAAGAGGGATGGAGAAAGTGACCCGTGGATTTCAGGGGCATCGGTGGCAGCGTCGTCGAAGAGCAGTGGCGAAGATGGCCTGTGGGTTTCCGGGAGGGCGGTAGCAGCGTCGAGGACGAGTAGTGGAGAAGACGAGCTGAAGATATTCGGGAGAGCGGCGGCAGAATCGTCGAAGCGTATTGGAGGAAGTGGTCTGCGGGTTCGATGGGTTGGCTGCCATTTGTTTTGCGTTGAATGTACATCACCGTATTGCTTCTTGACATAATAAGGCTTACGTCTATTAAAACCCTTAGCCTTTGGGGTAAGCAGAAGGTTTTCTTTATTGGCCATAGCCTGTCGCTTTGGCCTTGGCGTGGAAACGGCTGCCGCCGTTCGCTTTTTCTGTGTGATAGGCAAAGCAGAGGCGAGTGGCTTCCTGCGTCCGTAGAATCGGGGTTGATCCATGGAAGTAGATGGCACAATGCAGTATCTGGACAAGGGCAAGTTCAGATAAAGATCATCGAGTGGTGGGCTATGCAAAGTGTGTAACCTTTTATGCATGGCGACGAGGTACAGGTGTTGAAAGTGGGCGTACTCAAATTTGAGTCATTAATGTATAAATACACCATCCATTTTGTGAATTCACTGCACATTGAATACACATCGACTAAATATCGAATATACTTTCTTGTGTTTGTATTTCTTTCTACTCGCAGCAATGCCTGTTAAAAAGATTTCAAAGGATATCAGCATGAGAATTAAGGAGATGTACACGAGCAGACACCGAATTGCAGATATCCAACGCTGGTTAGCTGCTTCTGGCCTCGTTGTGCCAGCAACCACCGTGTGCTATCATACACACGGAAAAACCAGACAACGCACGAGGACACCAAAGGTAATTACCGCGTAAGTATATTTATATAACTATATAATAGAAGTATATCTATCATTGTTTATATTGCTGCATAATAATAGAACAATATATTGTGTAGATCTACTGTATCTAATTTTATACAGTAGTTATTTCGGTATAATTATATAACAACAGTATATATATATATTTTATATTGCTGCATATTAATAGAACAATATATTGTATACTGTAGATCTACTGTATCTAATATTTTAGTTATTTCGGTATATTTATATAACAACAGTATATATATTTTTTATATTGCTGCATATTAATAGAACAATATATTGTGTACTGTAGATCTACTGTATCTAAAATTGTTGTTATTTCGGTATCTTTATATAACAACAGTATATATATATTTTATATTGCTGCATATTAATAGAACAATATATTGTGTACTGTAGATCTACTGTATCTAATATTTTAGTTATTTCGGTATCTTTATATAACAACAGTATATATATTTTTTATATTGCTGCATATTAATAGAACAATATGTTGTGTACTGTAGATCAACTGTATCTAATCTTTTTGTTATTTCGATATATTTATATAACAACAGTATAGGCATATTTTTTATATTGCTGCATATTAATAGAACAATATCTCATTGTATACTATTTTTACACCAAAGGATGTGCTGTGCTTGTGGCCTACTGCACTGTAACTTACCAGATTGTTTTTCTGTACTTTGTAGGGAGACAACTCTTCTGGTCGACAAAATAAGTGAGGAGAAGGATGAGAAGAGTGCATTAAGGGTCAAATACACTCTGCAGGAAAATCACAATCTGACTGTATCCGAGACCAGCATAAAGAAGATGAGACGCAGAATTGGATGGAAATATGGACGTGTGAGGTTAGTACTGGACAGTACAGGAGGTAAAAGTGTTGTTTAAGAAACTGTACTGTACCTCTAAAATTATTTATTCCTTGTCATTAAAGAGTGTACCCTCCCGTGGTTGTGCTTGCCGGTCTGGACTCCGTACCTGCCGATCGGTTGTCCCTGCCTGCTGTGTACCATGAGTACTTGGACGTGTACAACAAGGTACAAGCAGAGGTTCTTCCTCCTCACCGTCCATACGATTGCCCTGTGGACCTCATCCCGGGGACTGTCCTGCCGAAGTCTAAGTCTTATCCATTCTCCATCCCGGAGACCGAGGCCATGACTACTTATATTCAGGAAAATCTGGAAAAGGGATTCATCCGCAACTCTACCTCTCCTGCCGGGGCTGGCTTCTTCTTTGTGAAGAAGAAGGATGGATCACTGAGGCCATGCATCGACTTCCGTGGACTCAATAAGATCACGGTAAAAAAACGGTATCCTCTTCCGCTCATTTCTGAACTGTTCGACCGTCTCCAAGGGGCCCCTATCTTCGCAAAACTTGACTTAAGGGGTGTCTATAATCTCATTCGTATAAGGGAAGGAGACGAGTGGAAAACAGCGTTTAACACACGTTCTGGACATTATGAATATCTTGTTATGACCTTTGGGCTGTGTAACACCCCGGCCGTACTTCAGGAATTTATGAACGACATCTTCCGTGATGTATTTGGAACTTTTGTCATTGTCTATCTAGACGACATTCTTATTTTCTCTAAAAATCTGGAGGAACACATTCAACATACCAAACTTGTTCTCTCCAGGCTTCGTTCTAATCGTCTTTACACCAAGATGGAGAAATGTCTGTTTCACCAGGCTTCCACGGCCTTCCTAGGCTATATCATCTCCAGCCAAGGTTTTTCCATGGACCCTGAGAAGCTGAAGGTGGTTCTCGACTGGCCACTCCCTAATTCGCACAAGGCTGTGCAAAGTTTTCTTGGCTTTGCCAATTATTACAGGAAGTTTATCAAAAAAAATTCTTCCATTGCTCTTCCCATCACCGCCTTGACCAAAAAGGGCACCAACGTCTCATCCTGGTCACCTGAGGCCATTTCAGCCTTTGAGATTCTCAAGAAGGCATTCGTGTCTGCTCCCATCCTTCGTCATCCGGATACCTCCCTCCCCTTTACTTTGGAGGTTGATGCCTCAAACGTAGGAGCTGGCGCAGTTCTTTCCCAGAGGACTTCTCCCCAAGAGAAACTCCATCCTTGTGGTTTTTTTTCACTTAAATTCTCAGCAGCAGAAAGGAATTATGATGTCGGTAATCGCGAACTTTTGGCCATAAAGTTGGCTCTCCAAGAATGGAGACACCTTTTGGAGGAATCCAAAGAACCAATCTCTATTCTCACTGACCACAAAAATTTGTTATATATTGAGGGGGCTCGTTGCCTAGGCTCCCGCCAAGCTCGCTGGTCACTCTTCTTTTCCCGCTTCAACTACACCATCTTGTATATTCCTGGGACCAAAAATGTTAAAGCGGAAGCCCTTTCTCGTCAGTTTGCCTCTGAGACTGAAGCTAAAGAAATTTCGGAACTCATTCTCCCGGTCAAATGCATAATTTCTGCTAACAACTTCGATGTGTTGGATGAGATCAACAAGGCACAAGCGCATATTCCCAGCAGGTTCAGGGTACCAGAAGGACGTCTCTACGCTGCTCCACGTTTTCGCCATAAAGTGTTACTTTGGGGTCATTCCTCTAGAGCAGTTGGTCATCCAGGCTTCAAAAGGACAGCAGATCTCATTAAACAGACTTTTTGGTGGCCTAAGATGAATCAAGACATTCTCGAATTTATCTCCGCCTGTCCTGTATGTGCCCATAGTAAAACTCTCCATCATAAACCTTCTGGACTGCTTCTACCACTTCCCATCCCTGAACAACCCTGGAAACACATTTCAATGGACTTTATTGTTGAGCTGCCTCTTTCCAAGGGGATGAACACTATTTTGGTCATAGTTGACAGGTTTTCGAAGCAGGCACACTTTGTTCCCCTCAAGGGTCTTCCCAACTCCGCCACCTTGGCAGATGTATTCTCCAGAGAGATCTTCAGGTTGCATGGCATCCCCATTTCTATTGTCTCGGATCGTGGGTCTCAGTTCATCTCAAAATTCTGGCGGGCCTTCTCCCAAAGATTGAGTATCTCCCTCTTGTTTTCCTCTGGATACCATCCACAAACAAACGGTCAAACTGAAAGGATGAACCAAACTCTTGAACAGTATCTAAGATGCTTCATTTCGGACTCACAAGATAACTGGGTGGATCTTTTACCATGGGCCGAATTTGCCATAAATTCCTTGAGGAACGAGTCTACACATGAATCTCCTTTCTTTATCAACTGTGGCTTCCTCTCTCACCTTCTTCTTCTGGTGTTCCTGCAGCCGACTCTCATATCACCAACTTACAAGAATCCTGGAAAAAAATCCTCAAGTCTTTAAAGTCTGCGGTTGCCAAACAAAAAATCAAGGCAGATCGCCACCGTCAAAGGGGTCCTACCTTCAAACCTGGTGATCTGGTGTGGCTGTCTTCCAAAAATATTAGGCTCAAAACCCCTTCACCCAAACTGTCCCCTAGATTCTTGGGACCATTCAAAATCTTAGAGAAGGTTAATCTAGTAGCCTGTCGTCTCGATCTTCCTCCCACAATGAAGGATCCGTCCGTGTTCCATGTTTCCCTCCTTAAAGAATTTATTCCCAGTCCCCATTTCCCGGACCCCTCTCGGAGACCCAATCCAGTGTCCACCCTGGGCCAACAGGAGTACGAAATATAGTCTTTCATCGACTCTCGTCTGTCTAAAAATAGACTGCAGTTTTTGGTACACTGGAAGGGCTATGGGCCTGAGGAACGTTCCTGGGTACCTGCACATCACATCCACGCCCCAAGACTACTTTCTCTATTTCATCAGAAATTTCACCTCAAGCTGTGGTTGGATCACTCGGAGATTTATCCTCAAGGGGGGGATACTGTGACAACTCAGGAGATTCCTTCCCCTCCTTGTCCCTCTCTCCCATCTCCTGTTGCCCTTTCTACTCCTTGCCACTCCTCTCCTTTGCCTTCCACCTCTCTCCCCTTGCCGCAGTGCGTTCCATGCAGGTCTCGCATACCCATACGGTCCCTGAGTCCCTCCTATGATCCGCCCCGCTCCCTCTCTCCCGTGGTGCCCGCATTACCTTCCCCTGTGGTGGCGTCCATCCCGTTGCCTCCTCCCTGCGTGGTGCCCGCGGCGCGGCGTTCCACGCGCCTGGTGGCACATCCGGTGCGTGTGCTCCCTCAGCCCGCGGAGGGCCTGCGCACGCGCTCCTCAGCTGGTCTCCCTGGCCCGCCTGCTCCCTCCTTTCTGCCTCTGCATGCCGTCTCGCGGTCGCGGGTCGCGCGCGCGTTCCTATTCTCTGGGCTTCGTGCTCCTCCTGCGTCCTTCCCTTGCTCCGTGCGGTCCCTCTCTGTGTTGCAACCTGTGCGCGCGCATCCCCAGCTTACAGAGGGTGTGCGCACATGCTCTTCTTATCCTGTTCCCCATGTCTCCGCCTCCCAAGCCCTCCAGGCCATTCCCCTGACTGTCCCATCTGTCTCCTCCTCTTCTCTCCCTGTCCTATCCCTGTTATCTCCCACTTCTCTCTCTACTCCTCCCCTCTCTCCTATTGGTATGCTCTCCTTTATAACCCCTGTCTGTCCACTTCTTCCTCGCTCTGCATAGTTCCTGTTTCCCTGTGTGTACCTGACCTATGCTGTGCTCCCACTGTGTTCCTGTTGTTTCCTGCTCATTTGTTATCTTGGATTTCCCTGGCTTTGACCCCTGCTTGTCCTGGACTACTCTGCTCTCTAGTATCCCTTTTAACCCTGCTACGCATACTACTTCGCTTACCTCTGGCTTCCTAGGACCTGGCTTATACTCTGACGATTCTACCCTCTGGACTCCTGAACATTGGCACACGGACACGACTATTCTTATGGACATCCCCAAGCGTTGCAATTATATACTAAATACTCTTCCAACAGGCCCAGCAATGGTATACCACACTCCAGGCTTGCTCCCACTGCTGTGGGTGTGTGGTATCATACCGTTCTCACCTCAGTACTGGGGTCTAGCCAGGTCTGCGGGCATACAGGCGTGACAAATATGATCCCTACACCCCCAAATACAGTACTGTACATAAAAAGCACACAAATCAACCATGTCCAGTCAAACGCACAGGGTCGCAGTCAAAAGCTACTATACAGCACAGATTGAATATCGCAATATCAAGATGCTTTTTGCAGGCTTGTGGAGAAAATAAAAATAGAAAATGAGAATTTTTTATTTTTTTGTCACTCACTCAAGCAAGCAGTGGTGAATTTACAGGCGCATGCGCAGTAATCAACTAGCTTCTATCCCATAGAGAGGTGTTGCTCTGCTAGGGACGGATTAAAAACACAATGGGAAGCGTTTTATATTTGTTTTTTTTGTTCTTGATTAAATAAAATAAATATATATTTACATTCTTGATAATCAAAATCATTGACAACAACCCCCCCCCCCACACCCACAGTACACCAAAGAAAAAGAATAAATGACAAAACAACATGAATCAGTTAATGGTTTTTTAACTCTCAATTCTCACAATGCTGTGCAAACCAGATTTACATATCAAATTCGAGAAGGGATTTTTCCAAAGCGTTACCGTAAACAAAGCCTCAAAGGGTTGGAGGGGGGGAGGGGGGGTTGGGTGAGTCATGCGCAGTAATCAGCTAGCTCCCATCTCAAAGAGGATTACACGCAGGCGCAGTGAGGTGACGCTCGGCTAGGGACGGATTAAGAACACAATGGCAAGCTTCAGAAAATGAATGACTCTGTGGAGGTGTCTGTCGATAAGAGTTTCAAATCCTTGAGCGAGCCTTGTGTGTGTGCGTGGGGGAGGGGTGTACAGGGTACAGCTGCATGAAGTTCAAAGATAATGACATACTGTAATTGAAAAGGCAGTTCATCATAATAATATGATCCCTACACTCCCAAATATAGTACTGTACATAAAATGCACACAAATCAACCATGTGCAGTCAAACTTACAGGGTCGCAGTCAAAAGCTACTGTACAGCACAGATTGAATATCATAATATCAAGATGGTTTTTGCAGGCTTGTGGAGAAAATAAAAATAAAAAATGAGGAGAAACATTTTTTTTTTTTTTGGTCACTCACTCAAGCAAGCAGTGGTGGGTGAAGTTACAGGCGCATGCACAGTAATCATCTGCTGTCAAGCAGGAATGTGATTGAAACCAGAAAGACACACATTCAAAGGAATGGTGTGGGAGAGATGTACTGCATTGTAGAGAAGATAAGAAGTTGAATTACCCTGCAGTGCAGTAAATTATCCTGTGCGTGCGCGGGTTCGAGCGAGGGGTGAGCGCTGTACTGTATATGCCAAAATGTGACACTGTTACAGCACACGCCACACGCCTATGCGTTTCAACAATTTTCAAATGAGACATACAGTACAGCACTGCACATGCATGTATAAATATGCAAATTTATAATTACTGCGCGAGAACATGCAGACTGTGTACTGACGCACAGTAGGTTGAACTGCTAAAGTATTAGACTTCGAAGACAACAGTTCGCGAATGCCCCCCTGAGTTTTAGACGGTATTGCAGTATTGCAGACAGCGAGAATAAAATGCTAATATCACGAGCGCTAAAATAACGCCAAAAAAAACTCCGGACCAAAAAAAAAAACGCATCTGACCAAGATTATCGGAGCGCCGCGGATCCAGCCGCATTAGGATAAAGGCGGCCGCCACTGTAGCACTGAGTATATGTGTTTCCCAGAGGAACAGTCAGTGAATAAAGGCAAAGGTCAAACCACAGTAAATCGGTCTGCAAAGTTCTATGAGTCCTGCTCCTCTCATGTGCAAGGGGTGTCTGAGAGTCACTGCACAGATGGAGAGTGGTTTTAAAGATAAGATGACATCATCAGCCAGCGACATAATTGCATTAGGGGAATGTGAAACAGCTGCTGGAATATCTGCAGCAGGAAAACAAGCAGCATCAGGTGACAGCCAGTGAAGGCTGAGTCATCAATCAGAATACACGCATGGAGGAACATCTGTGTATCAGGAAATGTCTCATTCATATGTGTAGCAGTTGCTGCATATGACTACAGACCCCATAGCACGGGGTCCCATGCAATCCCCTCACATAAAGGACTACCTATAAGCAATACACAAAGAATAAAAACATACGTGTTATTATACAGCGTCTGAGTCATGTATAGAGTATGTACATATACATGAACAATATATATACATATATAGACCCATATTGAAATTTCTGAACTGGCCACAAGTCTCTATCTTATATTGTCTTCATTCAACTAAAAGAGAAGGTTTAAGCAAATATGGCAAAATATGGGATTTAAAGAGAAACTAAATGGGGGGCCAGGTCAGAGGTGGGGGCAACCCACCTACAGATGGAGGACGGATCACCCCACACAGGCAGCCAGAAGCAAACCCTGTCCCAATAGCCACATACCTCAAAGGTAGGGGCAATAGAGATAGGTAGGTACCAGATGTATCGAGGCTAATTAGAGACAGGGCTATTACACATACTCTCATCACATGAGTAGGGTATCAGGGCATCGCTGTCTTACAAGTAACAGCTCATATTTAAATCCTTATTCATGCCCAATGGAATCATAGTACCAAGTGTTCTAATCCATCTGAATTCTTTTTGATAGAGTGATTTCTGCAAGTTGCCACCACATCGGCCCATTCTCATACCATCGATCACCTGGTACCTTTATTGATTCACACTATGCCCAGCCTGTGTAAAATAATGTGAAGCCCTCCACTATGGACAGGACCCTCCACTATGCTGTTGCACTGACTGCAACTACAGCATCTAAAGCACCCCAGCTTGGGGGTACCCAGGAACATCTGTTTGGTATTTTTACCACCTATGTCCGCCCTGACCAAACGGTCCCGCAGTTTATTTCCTCTTTTGTAAGAGAATAGTGGTGGATCACTGAAGATGGATGCTATAAGGGGATCACTATTAAGTAGTAGCCAGTGTCAATTAATTACATTCTTAATTTGTCCACTGTTTGTGTTATATGTTGACACAAAAGGGACAGATAATTTCTTTTTCACGGGTGCCACGGGTCCTGTCGGGGCCCAGTTCTCCACCTTATTGTGCTGATTGGAGAGCAATTTCCAAGGGTACCCTCTCGTTAGGAACTTGTTCTCTATTTTGTCCATCCCCTCCATAATTCTAGATGGAGTGCTAATAATACGTTTAGCACGTAGAAACTGACTATAGGGTAAACCTATTATAGTGCCCGGGGGATGGAAACTTGAGAAATGTAGGAGATTATTGCGATCTGTTGGTTTTCTGAATATATCAGATTCTAATACACCATTATGTAGCTTGATGGTGGTATCCATAAAATGTATCTGGATAGGGTCATGGGCACACGTGAATCTGATAGTTTGATGTGCAGTAATGATGTCTGTAACAAAGTTCAATAGTGACGTGACATCATTCTGCCATATCATGAACACGTCATCTATGAATCGCACCCATATACGCCCATTGTCCATAAAAGATTGATGGCAATATACATAGTCAATTTCAAATTTAGACATAAAGATATTGGCGTATGTGGGTGCTACGTTCGAGCCCATGGTTGTGCCTTGAACTTGTACATAATAGCTATCCTCAAATAAAAACTAGTTATCGTATAAGATAATCTCTAACAGATCTATGATTAGCATACCCTCAGCATACCCTCCCCAGGGGGAAAAACATTAGCATGTTCAACAGCTTCTTTGACCGCCAATATACCGAGTGTGGAATGGACATGTATAAACTATTGACGTCTAGGGTTGCAAGAATCACGGGTAGATCGAGGATGGGTAATGACATTATCTTATCAAGAAAATGGGTGGTATCTCTGATATATGACACTGCTGGTGACCAAGGGCCTCAACAATTTGTCCAAGAACACAGAACAAGGCTGAAATACAGAGTCTGTTCCCACCATTATGGGTCTGCAAGGTGGAGAGGAGAGACTTTTGTGTATCTTGGGTATAGTGTATAGTGTATAGTGTATAGCACTGGTATAATGGGATCTTTCTTTGGTAAGGAATTCCTTTGTTTTTTTAAGATTACACCACTTTCCAATGCTAACGTCACCACCCTGGAAATTCTATCCTGTACCCCTTGTTTTGGATTTGCCGTAACCAGTTTGTAAGAGCTGGTATCACCCAACTGTCTCATAATCTCATTGCGGTAGTCTACTCTATTCATAATGACCAATGCTCCCCCTTTGTCTGCTGGTTTTATAATCAGACTGGAATTAGTCTCTAATTCTCTAATGACCTCCTGTTCTTTTTTAGATAAATTGAAGGTTTTACGTCTATTTTTTCGCTTAAGTAAGGAGGCCACATCCTTTTGGACTAAATTAATGTAGGCCTCTACAGTATGGTTGGTCGCTGGTGGGTTGAAGGAGCTCTTATTCTTGCAATCAGATGTCAATAGATGAAAGTTGATATTGATATCTATGTCACGAATTGGGGGTACAAGATCAAATGTTTGTTTAGCAAAAAACCCTTTAATTCTTAGAGACCTATAAAAGCGAGCTAATTCAACCTCCAAATCCCTATCGTTGGTCAAATTAGTGGGAACAAAAGACAATCCCTTATTAAGAAACCTAATCTGATCATCAGTCAATGTCACATCAGAAATATTAATCACCAGCGAGTCTGTGATCGATTTGAAACACCCCTCTGTGTTTGCCCCTGTCCGGCGGTGTTTCCTCCCCACCCGGCGCGTTCTCCGCGTTGGCCATGGGGTGGTCCTGTCTCTAAAAAAGCCGGAGTCAGCCCAGATGACGAGTTGCTTTCTGTGGAATCGAATATCTCCCTTGTCTCGGATGGACCACCCTGCGGGCGTGGGGCCTTCCACCTTCGATTTTCTCTCCCTGTGTCCCTCCATCGCCAGTTATACACTTTATTACTATTATAATCCCTGGCGTCCCTCAGGAATTTCTCACGCTTACGTGTCTCAATGTCTTTTTTAAGCGTCTCAACGTCTCATTTATTTGATGTTGTGATCTCTTAACTTTGCTGTTACCTCTCGGAGGCTTCTTCTTTTAGTGCGGGTGCAGGGCGCGAGATCCATGTAGACCTGCAGAGAGATCTTTTGGAATTTGAGATCGCTGGAGCTTCTTGCCGCCAAGCTGAAGGCCTCTTTTGTTTAAAAATAATGGAATCTCAGCACCAAGTCCCTTGGTCTATCTCCCAGCTGAGGTCTCATTCTTAGGACTCTGTGGTATCTATCGAGAGTAAGGGACTCCTTGGTGAAATCAGTGAGGGCTGCTGTTAGCTATTTATCCATACACCCCTCGATATCCATCTCCGATTCCGGATTCCCCCGAATCCAGAGTTTGTTACAGTGGTCCCTATTTTTCTGCAGAATAGAGTGCTTTTTATACAGATGTGGTGGAAATCATTTTTGACACATAATTATTTTTGTTTTAAGTCTTCATTTTACCAAAAGTGTTTTAAGTCAATTAATGCGTATGAAAAAATTGTGAGTACATCAGGCAATTTGGAGATGAGGTTATATTAGATGGCAGGAAAATAAGATGTGAGAGGTTATTCAAATGATCTGCTATCCACTAATATCGATAAAGTTGTTAATATGAAAAGAGAACAGTTATTGACATCAGAAAAAGATAAGCATACTAAAAAAAATCATTAGAGGGCCTTATGTATCAAAATGTATCATTATGTATCAAAAAAACTAGCTTTAGGATATATTGAAAGATGTATTAAAAAAATTGGAAAATCTTTAATTCAGAGTCAGTATTGAAAAATGTATTTAAAGCACCTCCCCTTTATTTCCTATAGAAAATGTATGTGATTCTTTGGTTAAGAAAATAGCAAATGAAGACAGAGCACTGCCAACGAGATCCAACTTCCAGCTTTGAAAAGAGGAAAAATATCCAGGCAACTAGAAAATGGCAATAGCAGATCAAAATGTATTGCAAGCTATAAACAATATATGGACTACATGAACGCACCTACGCGTTTCATGCAACAGCACTTTATCAAGGTGTACAAGATCACATATTGTTTGCCTCTTTATACACACCTGAGCCGTCCGTCGCGCTGCCAAGGATGACGTCATCACCGCGCGCCTACAAACGTGGTCGCGCTGACGCAACGTGCATCCCCATAGGCTGGGCGTATCAGGTGGTATAATATTTTTTCTTAAAATAAACTTAATTGTTAAAAAACAACAGACAATAACAAATACAAATAAAAAATTAAAAACAAAACTCTTGTTGCATATTAGGCAAACCCTTGAGATGGTAAAAGTAAAAAGCACGCATTGCCTAAATATAGTAGTGCACTGACAAAAACAATCTTAACTAATATTAGATATTCAACATTAGATGTTCTTGGATAGTATATAAACGATCACATTACATATGTAGTATACATTTATACAGTGCAGTTTGGCAAAGGTGTGCAAGATCAGGGAATGGATTAGGACCTTTTAGTTCAAAGAGGACATGTCTCAGTGTGTATGAAGACATACATGAAATAGATAAAGAGTGAGGGCTAAAAGACACTCATATTATCAAAGTAAATATATATTACTAATATTAATCTATTAATTGATCATTCTACACACAGAGACAGAGAATAGTATAATTATATACAGACCCATTAGAAAGCAGTTGTAATATGTATATATATACATACATATATATATATATATAGAGGAACTATAAATATTAACCTAATATGCAAAATATTGCATATCATAAATAGTGATATTTATTGATTCTTTGTTTAAGGCAGATTTCTTTAACCCTTTAACCCTTTAACCCTTTAACCCTAGGAGATTATTTTCCCCATCCCATGACTGGGAAGAAAATTGATATCAAGGGGCCTATACAGTAAGCATTCATAAGCCACCTTTCAAGCACTTATCACCCAAAATGCCTACTGCTATTCAGTAAGCCTTGATAAGTGGGCGATAAAGGTCTGAATCGCCCCCCAAAAATTTGTTCAAAAACATATCTCTGAGTGAGCTTAACGCTGCTTTTCAGAATATTCATAAACTCGTGCAATTCTAGTAGCCGCGAGTAGGTTATCGACGCCTATCGAGGCTCTAGAATGGCAATTTTCTCCCCAAATCCAAACACCATAAAAAGTTGGCGGGAGGGTGGGGAGAAGCGTCGATAAGCGGAGAGACGGGACTTAGAAAATAAAATGCGTTTTCCTGCATCGGATTTATGCCGGGGGTCTCCGGAGCTGATACCCATTAATATTAGCACCGGATAACCCTGGCATGAATCCCATGCATGAAAAATGCATTTACAGGCAACTTCATTACCTTAGCGGCTAACCGCACTGGCAATGAAAGAGTTAAGCACCCGTGCCCATGCTTATTGTGGGTAGTGGGGGTGGGTGAAAGTGGTATTTGGCCCGTGGTGGGTGTTTAGGCCTTGCGTGGGGGGTTTCGAATGGAGTTAACCCCTTCATTACCATAGCGGTTAATACCGCTAAGGTAATGAAGGGGTTAACCCCTCCCGCTACCCACTCACAAAGCCTAAACACCCATCCTTGGGGATACTACCCCATTCACCCACCTCCGCTACCCACAATAAACATTAACACATACAACAGCCCTACTACCCATCTCCTATGCCCTCCAAAAAACATTACAATATCTAATTGTGGGGAGAACTAGTGGCTCAGTGAGTCTCACTCACTCACTGTGAGCAAAGGGAAGACTGGTTCAATTCCTGGCGTCGGCTCCTTGTGACCTTGGGCAAGTATCTCCTTGTGCTCCTGCACCAAAAAAAAAACATAGATTGTAAGCTCCAAGGAGCAGGGACCTGTGCATGCAAAATATCTCTGTAAAGCGCTGCATAAACCTAGCAGCGCTATACAAGAACATGCTATTATTATTATTATTAATAATAATACACAACCCACCCTGTGCCCCCCCATAAAACCATGATCTATTTTTTTACACAGATAATTAATACCCCAGGCCGGCGGGGTCCCGGGTGGTCCCGACAGGTGTCCACAGGCCCCATAGTGCACCCTGGGGGGTACACACAGGTGTCTGTTGGCCTCCGGGCGGTCCCAGCTAGGCTATGTGGCCTTCAGGTGGTACCCCCGCAGGCCTGTGGTACCAATCCTGTATGTAAAAAAATAAAACATGGCCTACATTTAAATCAATACACCCCCCACCAAACACATACAGTACAGTAATGGGCAAAATAACTATTTTACAGATATGGATAATAGATTAATTGCCCATTATTAATCACAATATTAGCCATGCAGCATAAATAAAGTAAATAAAAACAGTTCTACTTACCCCAGGCAATGTGAAGGGCGTCCTCATCAGCTTACTGCAGGTTCATGTCCTCCGTTGCCAGAAAAAATACATAGCAAAATACATTCTAATGTACCCTAGCCCCTTAATCACCTTAGTGGTTAATAAGCACTATAGTAATTAAGGGGTTAACCTACCTTGCTTTGCTGCCCACGCAGGAGGCCTAACCACCCACCCCGGATCCACTATACCCACCCTGTACCCATTGTGTGGCAGAGTGGTACATCATACCCATATAATATAGGACTGATAAGCTACTTTAACACTCAATGGGCACCTAATCACAATACATGAATGCCCAAAAGACACAATAATAAAACATTCCAAAACACTTAAACACCCCAATTCAATAAATTAAAACACTAGCCAACAAATGTAATGAATACAAGCACTAACCAACACAACAAGGAATTAATTCCACCATTAACCAAAAAAGCAATTAATTATTCCACCATTAACCAACAAACGCTTTGTCCTCCAATGCAACTACAACACAATGCTCAAGAACTAGATTGATCATCACTTGAGTGTAGGTGCAAAATTCATCTCTCCTGTCTTGCCTTCAAATACATTCTGGGCAAGCTACCCACCTATCTGTACAAGCTCCTCACCCCTACCCCATGCAGCACTTATCTTCTGAGATTTGACTCCAAAAGTTTGTTCATGGTCGCAAGGTTCAACAAAGTATCCGGCCGCTCCTTCTTCTCTTACCATGCACCCAAAACTGTAACAATCTACCGGAGACTCTCACATCCGCCACCAGTCTAAGTTCTTTAAAACTAAAGCTGTCTCACATTTTAATCTGGTCTGTAACTGTTACATAGGCCTATACTATATATTATCTTTAACTGTGCATGCAATGTCTTATATATAATGTATAAACCTGTTCACTTCATGTAACTATGTTTTTGTAGCCATGTATTTGTAACGGGTGTTCCCTGTGAACACAGACGCTACTGATACTGTATTTTACCTGTGTGGCTCTCAGGAGCCTAAGCCTCCACTCGGGGAGCCTGGGATACATATATATATATATATATATATATAACTCTATCTCGTGGTGCAACGCCTCCACCTGGGAGGGATCCCGACAGGGCGGGAGGGGTCCCTGGGCGGGAGGGGTCCCTCACAGGACTCAAACCAATGACACACACTTGGTATGAATAAACAATAATAACCTTTACTGATATGCATATAATAATCTTATACTCTAAAGTCCCAATGTCAATCACTCCCACGTCTGAGTGTATACCCGTTGCCCACCACCGTGTACCCCCACACCGTGTCCACAGTAACCCTTGTCCCGTGGTCAGCGCTGCCACTATGTGTGATTATTCTGTCGGTGGTGCACGTGTGTAACAATACCTGCCCAGTGCAACGGCACCTGGGCGTTCAAAGGATCTTCGAAAAGGATCCGGCGACCTCCTGGCGACGTCCGGTTCCTCCAGCGGGTTGATCGGTCAGGGCTGTGCCCCTTGGGTACAGTTCCGCTCTCTCGGCGGAGTAGGCTTGATCCCAAGCCTCTTGGTGGGAAGCACAGCGTCCGCTGTGTCCCTAACTGACACTGTAATAGCTAAGGGGCAGAGTCCCTAACCTGGGGCCTGTCCCTGAATCACCACAAACTACTGAGTGGCTCAGGGCTAACTGGGGCCTAGGGGGCTGCTGGCCTAGTGCAGTGGGTCATTGACCCCTGCACCCTCACCTCTTTCCCATAGCCTCTCCCGGCGCCGACTCACGTCTCCAGGCGCGCAAAATATATCAATCCCTGTTGCAGGGAGATCCTACAACCCTATAGGCTCACTGGCATCACGTGGGGTCCCCTAAGCCTCATGGGACTTGTAGTCCCTGCTTAGAGCCTTCTCCTGATTGGTGGAGGTTTGCGCGCTTCTCACTGCGCATGCGCGACTTGTCTCTGGCCTTTCCGTCACTCAATCACACTGCGCATGCGTGCCCAATTCTAAGATGGCGGTGCCCTGCAATGGGATCCACTGGGAGTCCCTGCTTAGCGATCGCCGCTGGGACGCCACACCTAGCAACCGCGCACGCATTACTAAAGGTGCGTGCCCTGCACGCACACGCCCCGCACCTCCCGGCGAGCGGCCGCTCTGCTCCCGACCGCCGCGGTGAGTACCTGGAGGGGGGGTCCCCTAAGCAGAAGGGGACAAGACTACATCCTCCCCCTGGTAAAAAACCTCAACGATCTCGCTTGGGTCACATGACTCATGTAAATATATACAGCAGTTATATAATGAAAATGGCACAACATCATTATATAATAAAAATGCAGCAATCAAATACAATCTTATACTTGTCAGCTCTATATCAGATTGTACATTTCATTGAACATCACAATGACGGACTGCACTTTGCTGCGAGCCCACTGCTGACCCTCATAATGGGGTGCCCCAATTTGGTCATAGGTTACCCGGTTTGGAGTTTACCTTACTCTTTGGATCCTACGCAGCCGTTCTTCAGCAACTCCCTCTGGGGAGTAATAGGTACAGTCCTGAGGCCCAGCCTCTTCCCTTGAGAGGAGAAATGTCTCTGAACAGTCTCTGTTTGGCACAAAGCACAGGTTCTGTGGATCCAAAGGCTTGCCTGTTAGAGCCACCTTAGTAGGCGTTGGCCTACGGGGCCCTTTACCCGTAGCTCCTCCAGGAGATGCCCCTTCAGAGGAATAGTCCCTTTGAGAGGGTCCTTCCATAGGATCTTCAGGAGTTTTAGAGTTGGTGTAATTATTCACAGTCTCTTGACCAATCTCTGAGGGATCGGACTCACCGTTCAGCGGTGTGGCCAGTATTTCTGCTTCCTCGTCTCCCCCTTGTGGAATGGGGAGAAGATGATTATGATGCCAAACCTTTACCCGACCTTCAGTGACTTTGATGCGATAGACCGGGAGGCCAGGCATATGTGACTCTACCTCATATACACCATCTCTCCATCGGTCCGCCAATTTATGTTTTCCTGGGACTCCCAGATTACGAAGCAACACAGCGTCCCCAGGACGTAGCTCCCGATATTTGACTTTATGGTCGTATCGTCTTTTATTGCCGGCATTCAGTTTAGCTGCTGACTCCTCAGCCTGTTGGTAAGCTTGTTGCAAACTGTCCTTAAGTCTTTGCACATATTTGAAATGGGTAGCATTGTGTATCCCATCTGTTGACACTCAAAGACACACATCTACTGGCAGTCTCGCCTCTTGCCCAAACATAAGGAAGTATGGGGAGAATCCAGTTGACTCATGGCGAGTACAGTGGTACGCGTGTACCAAAGCCTCTACATGTCGACTCCAATCAGTTTTCTGCGCACCCTTCAGGGTTCTGAGCATGTCCAACAGGGTCCTATTAAATCATTTTGGCAAAGCGTCTCCTTCGGGATGGTATGGTGGTGTCCGCGATTTAGAAATATTCAGCATTTTGAGCAACTCCCGGATCAGAGTGCTCTCAAAATCTCGACCTTGGTCTGAGTGAAGCCAGTTTGGAAGACCGTAGTGAACGAAGTACTTCTCCCATAGTATTTTTGCCACTGTTATGGCTTTCTGGTCTTTCGTGGGAAAGGCCTGAGCATACCGGGTGTAATGGTCCTTGATGACCAGCACGTTGCATATTCCTCAGGTATCGGGCTCAATGCACAGAAAGTCCATACACACTAGGTCCATTGGGCCAGAACTTTTTAGATGACCCATGGGCACTGCTCTTGTAGGTAGGGTTTTGCGTTGAATACACCGGGAACAACGGCGACAGTGTTGTTCTACCGCTTCTCGCATTTTGGGCCAGAAGAAGCGGTCTCTGACCAACCCAAAGGTCTTCTCTACACCAAGATGTCCATGCTCATCATGTAGAGACTTCAATACCATATATCTTAAATTCTGGGGTAGAACCAATTATCACCTATCAGGGTGGTTGTGATATTGTACTACCCGATAGAGTAAGCAATTGTCCATTTCAAACTTGTCCATCTCACGTATTAGCAACGCGATCAGGTCTCTGGGAGCACGTTTCAGTAGAGCTGGATTCTTCCTTTGAACAGCTTGCAGAATGATGCTGATTACCGGATCTCTCATTTGGTAGTCCACTAGGTCTTTCCGTCGTATGACCTTATCGTGAGTTATGTTCATTCCCTTTGGATCGCAGTAGGCAGCTGGGATAGCCTACGACTGGCATCCTAAGAAATCTGCAACCCGTAGTTCTGAGAAGGCCACTTGATTGTTGACGATGGCAGCCATGCTACACATTGCTCGCATCCCTGGCTCCGGGATTTCTTCCCACTCATCATTATCTGGAGTAGCACTTAGTCCTGGTTGTCAGGATAGAGCATCAGCTCCAATGTTCAAAGGCCCCGGCTTATACTTGAGAGAGAATCTGTAATTACATAGAGTTGCCAGCCATCGGTGCCCTGATGCATCCAATTTGGCGGAGGTATTAATGTACGTGAGGGGATTGTTGTCCGTCCTTACCTCAAACGTATAACCGTAAAGATAATCATGGAGTTTTTCTGTGATCGCCCATTTGAGAGCCAGGAACTCTAACTTGTGTATAGGGTATTTTTGTTCACTGGGTGTCAGACTGTGGCTGACGTAGGCTACGGGCCAAAGACCCTCAGGGTGCTTCCGATGTAAGACGGCACCCAGTCCATTGAGACTGGCATCCACATGCAGAACGTATGGTTGTTCTGGATCATCATACGCTCGCACCGGTGCTTCGGTCAGGCTTTTCTTCAAATTCAGGAAGGCCTGTTCACACTCGAACGTCCACTTATCACCAAACAGTTGACGGGCCGACGTGGCCTTCCTTCCTGTATCTTCAGGATATATCTTCAAATGATTGTTCAGGGGTTTAGCTCGACTGGAGTACCCTTCCACGAAGCGACGGTAATACCCACAGAAGCCCAGGAATGAACGCAGTTCTGTGACATTCTCGGGATGAGGCCAGTTCACTACCGCTTCTATTTTGGCCGGATCGGTGGCAATTCCTATAGCAGACACGATGTGTCCCACGTAAGTCACCGAGGTGTGACAGAACCGACACTTGTCGAGGGACAACTTCAATCCTTCTTTTCCAAGACGGTCTATCACTTTAAGCAGCCTCTCTTTGTGCTCCTACAGGGTCTTCCCGAAGACAATGATGTCGTCCAGGTAGGCTAATATATTGTGAAAATAAGTGAAAATAAGGCGCAAACAACTATAATGTGCAGATATATTAAATGTGAAAAGAATATATTTTTTTAATGCTATATCAATAAGTGCCAATAAAATAAAATAACCCAGCTCAAACCCTCTGGTGGGACCTGTTTCACGGGTTCCAAGAAGTATGACAGATCTCAAACAATCCAGGAGGAGCATATATGGGATAAAGAGAAGAATACACAATTTAAGTGCAGATGTATGAATAATGAGGTCTAATTAAAGATGCAAACTTGGTTCGGATGTTCAGCTTACTCACAAGATAAAGATGGATAGAGTGCAGCTAGCAGATAGGGCTGCTGCCCGTACGGAATGAATGTTGTTTGGATCTCCCTCACAGGCGTATTCCCCAATAGAATCGTATATGTGTAAAAGAGATGAGAAAGCACTACATAGCGCGATCAGGCTGATACATATAAACTTTATAAAAAACAATATAAAAGTGCGCACTTACAATGTGCAAGGTTAAAATAAGCATTTGTCACATAATATGTGAATATCAAAGGGTCACCACAGATCTCACCGCCTCCCCTGGAGCCTCCAAGTTCTCCTTGCCTGCAGTCTGGTGTCAGTGCTCGTCTCGCTGCATCTGCAATGGCGTGTGACGTCACGGCTATCTGGCTAGAGAACTACGGATCGCCTTCTGGTCCAAAAAGCAACACTCTACGCGTTTCGCCCAGTCTCGATAGACTGCATCCGGCTTACATCGTCCACATCTCTAGGGGCGATGCGACGAGAACGTTCACGGAACGGAGTGGTGTCACTCAATCTAATGGTGTGTTGGGCACTGCGACTGCAACCCACATCCATCTCACTTGTGGAAAACACCGTCCTTCGTTCATTCAACTTGGCCATCAGTCGACCCTTCCACTCAGTTGGCAGCGTCGAGTCTCCAAAGTTGAAATCCAGATCGACTAACTGCTCATCCACTGTAGCGGCATTTACCTGTGGCACTGTTTCCACAGGGCTGACTGGATATATGCTGCCCAAACTTCGTCCTGCATCAATGTCCATCGGGAATGGGGAGATGTTCTGAACATACATGTAGGTGCGTAGAGGAATTTTAGTCGTCCACTCTCTCACTTCGGGTATTACCCAACACCCTCTCTGAACCTCTTCCTCAGGGGTACTCTCCAGAGAGAAAAGATGATCGGTCTCATCTCGATCGGGATAACAGCACCAGACAGCCATATGTTGCACTCCCCCTGGTAAAATGGTCGTCAGTCCGCGTTGACGATTGTAGAGGTCCCCGTGACACTTTAAGGCATATATCCGGTTGCACTCCTCCCGTAGTACAGGGTCAAGGAGTGGATTGGCCATTGGTAATTCGTTGGTCTCTTTCAGGTATGCTCTGATTACAGCTCGCACTATATCAGTATTCGTTCCCAAGATGATCGGGTACTGACACTGTCCTTGAGGCTCCGGACATACCATTGCTTCCACATGCATGGGATGTTTCTTGCCGGTGTTCAGTTGGAGTATCTCCAGTTGAACCCTCACAATCCCATCGATGGGGTAATCTTCGTTAGTTAACCCCCTCACCTTCATATGTTCCGCCAACCGCAGGGGACAGTGTTTGAGGTGTTGGTCATAGAATTGTCTGTATATTATGGTCACTTGGGATCCGGTGTCCAGTAGAGCAGAGGCATAGATCCCTTCTAATACCACACGCACGATGGCAGATGGGCCTACCTGACTGTGAGCATCCCCTGGTGGAGTTCCATCATCGGAGTTTAGGTCAGTAGGAGCTTCGGGAAGCTCAGGGCTGGCCTCGGATATTTTGGCTTCTGTGGTCTGTGTCCGGCAGATCATGGACCTAGACGAGCTTCCTTTATTTGGAGTTTTTTTTTTCTTGGTTGACTCCTTCGGGGCACTCTCTGGAGAAATGGCCCTTCTGTCCACAGCCATAGCAGATGATATCCTTGGGATCAAACCGTCTTGGGTAAGTGGGGGAAGATTTCCCCGAAGTTCGGCCTTTCATTGAGGGCGACTTGGGTGGCTCCTCATCTTTGACAGGTTTCTTGACCCAGCAAATGGAGGCTCCCTGAATGTCACTCGTAAGCTGTTCTTTGACCTTGGTGGATGTATGTAGCTTGGTATAGGCTTCATGTCCCTTGACTAGCCCCAAAATGTCCATGAATGTAGGGGGAGGCCCCTTCATTGGGGAGCACCTAATAATGATCACTATGAGATGCGTGGGAATGGCCCCTCGGAGGAACTGCTTGCGCCGGTATTCATCCATATCTGAGGCTGGAATGAGGCCGCAAGTTCGCAATTTCCAAAGTACCAGCTGAATTCGTTGAAGGAAATCTGACAGGTCTTCTTTCTCTTTCTGTCTGACACCATAATATTTGAACCACAGCTCACTTTCCTCTTCATCTTTGCCATAGATCTGGACTAACAACTCTACCATCTGATGAGCAGAGAGATCAGGGTCTTGGTCGCGCTGTGCACTGACCATGGTGGATGCCGGGGGTCTGAGGCCATCTTACCGCTTCAGAGCAGGGCCATTCATTGCTCACCTTGAGGGTGTGTTCCTTCCAAGACTCGATGCCTTCTTCACCTGCAGGGACAGGAACCGTTCCTGAAAACGCCTTCAGCTTCCAGTAATTCTGAGCTTTTGCTGACGTAGTTATAGCTTCCACAAGCTGCGGGAATGTCACTCCCAGCATGGAGCCGCCACTAGCTGAGGGACTTGCGATCCCCGCTCCCATGTTAGGAGTTGGTGTGAAGCCGCTCATTAATCTGTCAACGTGGTGGGATAATCCCCCTCACAGGAACAATACCAATAATACACACACTCGGGTATATAATAACAACCTTTACCAAACACACAAGAAACAGTACCCTGTACCACACAGTATAAGATGCCCAACCTAATAACACCAGTGAGTGTTCCCAAGGTACACAGGGGGATTGGCACTGATGTCCTTTTCCCCCAATGTCTGGGCCCACCCAAAAGTGTAGGAGATAGTGCTATTCCGTGGAATGTTTGTGCACTTGTTGAGGTATCTGCCCAGGGCACCAGCACCCAGGAACTGCAGATTTACAAAGGGAATCTGTCTGATCCATGTTGTCGTCGTCAGCGACGGTTTCCACCTCCATGTGGGGTGAACTCCCGCTGGATGGTATCACCATAAAAAGTCTCTTATATATGAAGGTTGTCTGGTCCCAGACCACAGGCCACTATCACCGTGTGGTGTCTCACCGGTGCTATACACTGACTATAATCAGCTACTGGGGAAAGGTCTCTAGCTCTGGGCTTTCCCTGTAGCAGCCACAACCTATTATTAGTCAGGGCCTATCTGGGGCCTAAAGGGGGAGATCTGGCCAAGTCCTAGTCCAGCTTCCCTAGAAGCTACCTGCTCCATTGAGGTCCCTCTTCCGACTGGCGTGGTTCCAGGCGCGCCAAAAGTATCAATCCCCTACTGCCGAGATTATCCTAGCCCTATTGGCTGCCTGGCAACATGTGACTCTCCTCCCAGAGGCTCATGGGAGTTGTAGTTCCCCTGCAGAGCTGTGGGTGTAATGGCCGCCACTTGCAATGCCTCCTGTGTGCATGCGCGAGTTGTAGCAAGATGGCCGCCACAACTTGTGAGCATACTGCGCATGTGTAATTACTTCTGCGCATGCGCTCACAACTAAAATGGCCACCACCCACGTGCCGAACCGCCCCAGAGCTCCGGAAGTTCACTGCACAGATGCAGTCCCTCCCCGTCCCCCCACACCGCCGTAGGAGGTAAAACAGGGTCGGGCTACAATTATACAAAACAATCGTTTTTTAGTTAAAAAAAAATAGAAGGAAAAAAATCTGTCGCTCCAAAATCAGGCTCTTGTTTCTCCTCAATATTTCTTTATGACAGATCAATTAGCAGGCGTGTATTCGAATTTTCGAAGGTGAATTAATCGGTCATACTTTTATCTTACATACATCATACGTATTAGAATTAAATACATTCTGCGGAATGAATTTACGTTAAACCCGCTGGGGTTAGAGACGGGCAAAAATGTTTGGGAAGATTTTAATCTGCCCTGGATCGGTTGGTTCCTTTGGACCGGGGATTTTAACAGATCAGTCCCAAAAAGGATGCTCCGTAATGGCAGTATAAAATGTCTCCATGAGCTTAATCCCATTCATTTTAGTTCTGGAGACCCAGAATATTCAACAACAGCCCGTGTCTTTTACAACTGTAGCTTAACACATTTTGCAGTGGTTTCTGAAAACAACTGCTTCCTGAGATACAGACTTCTATGTGGCGTGCGGTATCTCTCTTCAGTTACAATGTCTCGGTCATGTGGGCCAATAAGAAGCTGTGACTGGGACATTTAAATTGCAGATAGATATCGGCAGCACCTACTGAGATGTGTATCTTGGAAATCAGGGGGTCCCAGGAGCTGAAATTCATGGGGTACAGCTCTAGAGACCCCCTGCTTCAAATTTATTTAAAAAAAAATATATATATATATTTTTTTAAATATATATATTATTTTATACTGTATATATACACAGTATATATAGTCGAGACTGGTGTTAGTCTTTCCTATGTATATATTGGCTAATATTCTGGCAAGATACTGTAAGCAAAACCAACCTATAGTATAATAAATTATAAAATAGTAATAAAATGCAATACAGTACATATTAACCCCTTAGTAGCCCACAGATCAACTAGCCATAGACATAAAATGGCTACTAAGGGGTTACTATAAACATAAATCTACACTACCTAAACCTTATTGGCCACCATAGTGGTTGCAAAGATTAAAAAAAAGGGGTTAAACCCTGCTGCCAGCCATTGGGAGGCCTATTCATGCTCTCTGGGGGAACTATCCCCATCTGCCACCCCTCTATCCCCAACAACAAAACAATCCTTCCCCCACAGTTATTGGCAAATGTGGCTAATAGGGATGTTGTCCATAGAAAGCATAAAAAAATACTTTTAACAAAATATTTAACACACTTTTAACACAGTGATTGTCATTGTGACTACCAAAGTCCTCAACGGGGGCCTAGATAGCCACATTGACAATCAATGAAGACCCTAAATCATTAAATCATTAAATACATTTAAGGTATTACTGACCTCTTCTAGCATTCTCATCATCCTCAGAGGCAGTAGCAGATAATTCCAAAAAATTAACCCCTGCCTGATGACACAAAAATAAACAAAACAAATATCAAGCAGAAACAATAGATGCAATCTGGAAGCATTGGATCTTCCAATGCTTGAAGAGCAGTCTCTGGTGAGTAGTTCTTCTTTGTTGCTTTAAAGATATCTACTTGCTTTTCTTCTCTTGTTTTCATTTCTTTTTTCAGATGTTGACTAATCATCTTCATTTTTGTCAAACAAAATGTAATAGGCCTTATATAAGGGCTGTGATGTCACATGGGATCCCCTCATTTTTGCCTGAAAATGACACCTCCGGTAAAAAATTAGGCAATCACTTCGTACATCAAGCAACGTGAATGATTGATTTACCATGTGATGCTATCCCTTTTTTTGTGCAGTGTTTGAGGTCACCTTGAAAGGGAAGGAATCACATGGTACATCAACCAATCAGGTTGCTTGATTTATCATGTGATTGCCTGATTTTTGCCTGAGATGTAATTTTCAGGCACAAATGAGGGGTTCCCGTGTGACTGGTTAATATCACGTCACAGGCGTCATATATAATGAAAAATATAAAATTTTCCTCTTATATTCTTATATTTTATAAGCTCATAAAATGTTTGTATGTTTGGAAATTATGTTGACAACAACTCTATTGCTCATACCAAGCTTTGATTTTTACTCAAACTACAACTAAATCAAATCTAAAGCAAAATGTGCTTTTGTCATTTATTTTCTTTTTCATTTACTTTCATTTTAAGAGAGCCTTTCACCCAGCTTTGGAAATGCTTTCCTTATAAAAGATCACCCTTGGGTTCTTATCAGCAAATATAAGTGGCTGTGAGGATCTGTTTGTTCTCTTTAAGATAAAATATCTGTTCTTGAAAAGAAAAGAGCTAGTCTGATTGCACTGTGTTCTTTTCATTTGACATTTACAGAATGAATGATTGATAACTCAGCATTACTTACGTGGAATAATAATCTTTATGTAGATTCCATAGTACAAAGAAGGAAATATTCTAAATGTTAGGCTTTTATACCTGAGCTGTAATAAATTAAAAATGTCAAAAAGTAATTCACCAATTTATATGCATAGAAAGAACTCTATTCAGTTTAAAAGTATTACTATAATAAGTGGCCTTTATACAGCTTCAGCATGATTCAAAATAATACCTCTATACTATCAGCTTGCTTCATAAATCCATATTTATGATGTATTTTATTTGTGGTATAATATCATACTGCACCATTCACTGTTGAAATAGTCTATGCAATTCCAAGGAGAGAGAGAAGAGAGAGAAGAGAGAGAGAAGAGAGAGAAGAGAGAGGAGAGAGAGGAGAGAGAGGAGAGAGAGGAGAGAGAGGAGAGAGAGGAGAGAGAGAGAGAGAGAGAGAGAGAGAGAAGAGAGAGAGGAGAGAGAGGAGAGAGAGGAGAGAGAGGAGAGAGAGGAGAGAGAGGAGAGAGAGGAGAGAGAGGAGAGAGAGGAGAGAGAGGAGAGAGAGAGAGAGAGAGAGAGAGAGAGAGAGAGAGAGAGAGAGAGAGAGAGAGAGATTGTATGTATAGCCCCTCAAACCTCCCTCCATATAAATTAGGGAAACATGCCTCTGCTGAAAAAGGAGTAAACCTGATGGATTTGCAAAGTATATGTAAATGTGCCCCATCCCACAAATCCAAAAATAATTTCCATGCCACCAATATAGTGTTGAAAGGCCTAAGTCACAACCTAATGACATGAATGCTGTCAGACCCAATAGGACGGGAACCCACAACCACTGATTTTGTAGGCCACAGCTCTAGCATTGTGAGCTAAATCAGCTGATGGGTAGTATCACTGGCATCATACTTTTGATCTGCTCACTGCTAACACATGTAGCTAATCTAGCTATTAGCATATTTCAATTATCTCAGGTGTGCTCCACAAGGAACATTAAACTCAACTCCTCCCTCACATCTCCTCTCACATTCACAATGTAGCTAAAACCTGTTGTTTTTACCTCTGTAACATTGCAAAAATATGCCATTTCCGCTGTCCCTCTTCTGCTAAAACTCTAATGTAGGCCCCAATTGTCTCCCGTCTTGACTATTGTAACCTTCGACTGTCCGGCCTCACTGCCATTCACTTGTCTTCCCTACAATCTATCCTTAATGCTGTTGCTAGAATCACTTTACTGTCTCCTAAATCTGTCTGGGCATCACTCCTGCTGAAATCCCTCTCCTGACATCATACTAAATCCCGTATTACTTACAAAATTATCCTCCTCACTTTTAAGGCTATACATTCTTCTTCCCGTCCTTACATCTCAGCCCTAATTTCTCGTTACACACCTGCACAACTCTTGCCTTCTGTGCAAGGATGTCTTCTGTCTACTCCTTTTGTATCTAAAGCCATCTCCCACTTAAAACCTTTCACACTTACTGCCCCACACCTCTGGAATGTCCTTCCCCTCAATATCTGACTGGCACCCTCTCTTTCCACCTTTAAGCCCTATCCAAAAACATACCTCTTTAATGAAGCATATGGGTAGCTCTGCTGACTAATGCTATACATCTCAGATGAACTGACCTTGACCCCTTGCAGATGCACTTACCATAACACTCTCCTACTGTCTCTGTAAGTTCTCCCTATTAGCACTTAGATTGTAAGCTCTTCGGGGCAGGGACCCCCCTTCCAATTGTTACTGTCCTGTCTGAAGTGCTTATTCCCATTATGTGTTATATTATTATGTTGTGTGTATTACTGCTGTGAAGCACTATGTACATAAATGGTGCTATATATATATATATATATATATATATATATATATATATATATATATATATATATATATATATATATATATCAGAACAAAACAAAAATACAAAGGAGCGCCTACTATAAACAACCTGCCTAACTGTGAGTATGTATGCTACTGTGTTGATACAACCAATGGGGTGGCCAGGGGTGGTAATATAAAAAAAGGATCCTATGTTATAAAGATGATGCATGTAATAAAAAACTTTAATAAAAATGCTGTATAAAAAATTGAAAAATACTAAAAATATAAAAATAAAAATAAAATATTGAATGATATTAACAACTTAGGTGAATACCAAAAAAAGAACCTTAAAAAACATAGAGTCCCGTTCCAATAAAGTGCATCCAGGTAATGGCAGCCCGTTTGAAAGGGATCACAACTCCCTTGAAAATACCTATGAGAGAAAAAGAGAAAAAAAACAGGCGCACACCTAGTGCATTAAAGTAAAACAAACATTTTATGGAACATTAAAAAGACAAATGCCCACTCACAAATCAGAAGATAATAACGAGCATTTATGAGATTGGCCCTCATAAGCCACTGGCAGCGTCTCAATCAGCAATGGAGTCTTCTCCTACACACGTGTTGCGCAGTCTCCTTCGCCGGAAATGACGTCCTCCCGGCGTGTGTCCCGCAACAGGAAATCCCTCCAGGAAACAAGGACTGTGTCTGCTTCGTTCTTGCTGTTGTACCACCAGAGATAGTGGAAATCTGCCAGCTCCTTCTTGTATGGCTTGCCGCTCTCAATGCTGCATCCACAATGTACTGTGTTCAGTGGGAAAGTGCCTCCTCCGTCTCAGCCACGCCCTACGCGTTTCGTCATCAATCCCCTGATGAAGTCATCCTTGATGACGAAACGCGTAGGGCGTGGCTGAGACGGAGGAGGCACTTTCCCACTGAACACAGTACATTGTGGATGCAGCATTGAGAGCGGCAAGCCATACAAGAAGGAGCTGGCAGATTTCCACTATCTCTGGTGGTACAACAGCAAGAACGAAGCAGACACAGTCCTTGTTTCCTGGAGGGATTTCCTGTTGCGGGACACACGCCGGGAGGACGTCATTTCCGGCGAAGGAGACTGCGCAACACGTGTGTAGGAGAAGACTCCATTGCTGATTGAGACGCTGCCAGTGGCTTATGAGGGCCAATCTCATAAATGCTCGTTATTATCTTCTGATTTGTGAGTGGGCATTTGTCTTTTTAATGTTCCATAAAATGTTTGTTTTACTTTAATGCACTAGGTGTGCGCCTGTTTTTTTTCTCTTTTTCTCTCATATATATATATATATATATATATAAAAATATATACTATGGGGAACAAGAACGGGGATGTGCATGGTATACACCCCACTTTATACCAATGATTAATCCTATAATATTTAGCACTACAGTATAGTGTTTCCATGCAACATTGCTACTTACTCTTTAATTATCTTTTGCTTACTTTCTTAACTGTGCACAGGTGTGGCTCAAGTTTACATGTAACTGTAGAACACCACAGACCATGTTCTTAAGTGTGTGATAGTACTGTACTGTATGTAAACAGATACATTGTACCAATAAACACCCAGATGGAACAAACTGCCGTCACTCCCACAGCAGTGGGAAAACCAGCAGAGATGGCAGAAAGAGCACTCACATCACTTAGCAAACCAGCATAGATGGCCAAAGCACCTGTCACATCAAAATCAGCGGGCCTATGCTCCCCCCTCTCACTCTTTCTCCTCCCCCTTTCCTTCTTTTTTTGCCCCACCCTCTCCTTACCTCTCCTCTCTTCTCCTTTTTTCTACTCCCCCTCTCCTTCTCTCTCCACCCCCTCTCCATCTCTCTCAACCTCACCTCTCTTCTCTATCATCCCCCTTCTCTTCCCCCTCCCCACTTCTCTCCCTCTGCTCTCCTCATCTCTTCTCTCTCCTTCTCCTCTCCCCATCCTCTCCACCCCACCTTTGCTCTACTCCCTCCTCACCCCCTCCTACCTTCTCCTCTTTCCTCTGTCCCTCTTCTCTTTCACTCTTTACTCACCTCCAAGGCCCATAATTATCCCCCACTCCCGGTCCTTACCTATCCTCTACCCTTACTTCCTTCCCTCTCCCACCCAAGACCCCCATACCCATAACTCATTCTCCCACCCTCAGGGACCCCTTGTGCGCTCTGGGTGGGGGCTTAACAAGGGGGGTGGTAGGGGGATTAACAGGGGGCAAGGGAATAAGGGAGGTGGCTGCTGCTTTAATTTGTCCTGGGCCCCAAGATTTATTTGTGTGGCCCTGACTACTAGTTGTCCTAATTGAAACCATCTCTGCAGTGCAAGGCAGGGAGGTGGGAGTGAGCACCGCAATCAGGATCAGGCTGGAGGCATGTGCTGAACGAAAAAAACTTTATTGCGGCATGTAAGCCAAAAAGATAAAATTACATGAGGAGGATCCTCTGACGCGTTTCGTCCGCGGAGGGACTTTATCTTTATCTGCAGTGCACACTGTTTCTGGAGATTGGCAGACTGTTATTGTTGCATCACCTTTTTAAAGTGCTATAGTACTGGCAGTGGTAGTGTTGTTTTAATCTTAGTAATTAGCCCACTGCTCCAGAGCCTCTTGAATTCTGGGTTCAAGGGTCATATATTTCTGAGGAAACCTATGTTGATCAATCTTGATAAAAGTGAGCCTTTTAATGCTACCATGGAATTGTTTAGTCCGGTAATCGGTTAGGATTCCACAAGCTGCACTAAACACACCCTCAGACAACATACTTGCAGGAGAACAACTCAGCCAGTCCACTGCCACCATTGGAAAAGCAGGCCATGTTTCTGATTTAGCAGCCCAGTATTCAAGAATGTCAGAGGCAGGAATTAACTGTCACCCATATACACCTCCATGATGTCCATGGCATTAATAATATTAGAGGTGTCTGTGGCATCCCACGCTAGTGCGAACTATGCAATAGTAATGGAGCATTTTCCATAGTGATGAGCTATGACTTCTTCTGCTGTTTCTGCCCCCGCCACCACTACTACTACCCCATAGCCACTTGACTTGAGGTTTGAGAGGAAGAAAGTGGTGATGTTGTTGGTTTCTGTATGGAATACAAGTATATACCCACTGATGCTACACTCTGTGGACCTTCATTGGCCTCCTCTCTCTGCCTTTTCTCCTCTTCCAAAATGCCTGGACACAATCAATTAATTATCTTCTCCTCCTTGCAATTTGCCATAGTCTAGTCACTATGGAGCAAAACATTTTTCATTCTGTCTTTGAATTGAGGGTCTAAAAGTGTTGCCTGAAAGCATTAATCATTTATCAGGCATTCAAGCAGTTTGTCAACCATTTCCACTATTTCATAATCATCATCATCATCATCATCATCATCATCATCATCATCATCATCATCATCATCATCTTCCTGGTGGAGGGGGTTGTTTGAGGGATTGGTGAGGGTTGGCGGTTAGTGTGGGGGTAGTGAGATGTTGTATGGGGGTATATGAGGGTTGTTCAGGGGTAATGTGGGTGTTTCTGAGTGAGTTGCGGGTTACTGGGGGGTAGTGTCAGTGGTTGGAGTGGATTGGTTGGTGAGTGTGTGGGAGGATGGTAAGGGGGTTGAGGGGAGTGTTGAGTGCTTGTTTAAAAATATATATATGTTGTCAATAAAAATTAAAAACATGATTTTCAACACTTGTTTGCAGTGTTTTTATTACCATGTATAGAAGCAAACATTTGGGGAGGGGTGTTAGATTAAGGGGTCTATTCACTAAACAGTGATAACTGGTTTGTAGTAATATAAATGCCCTTATAGCGTGATATTGCCTGCTTTGCTATTCACTAAACAGTGATAACAGTGCAGTATCACGTTATAATGGCTTATTAACGACCTTTACCACTCTGCAAAAAAAGTCGACCGACAAGTCAAAAAAGCCCCAAATCACTTATTTTGCCATTAACTGCTATTCATTAAACAGTGATAAGCATATCGTACTTTAAAATCTTGCAATATTTTGTCGCCAGCTAAAGGCTGGTGCTATAGACATTGCAAGATGCATCAAAGCCTTTTCTTTCATTTTTACTGCACAGGATTGATACAGGCGGGACCCCCAGAGACACCTGCAGGGACCCACAGGAACCCCTAGGGACCTGTGATCCCCCCAGATATCTGAGGGTCCCCGTGGTCCTCCTGTGCTGTAAAAAAAAATTGCAGCCAGTTTCATTACTTTAGATGACCGGTAAGATAATGAAAGGGTTAAATAGCAGGCACTGCATAGTTGTTGGTACAGGGGGGTGGTTGAAGCTTGTAGTTGCCCCAGTGTGGGTGTTTAGGCCTTTCAGGAGGGTGGCAGCAGAAGTTAACCCCATCATTACCTTAGTGTTTACAAATTAAAGGGTTAAACCCACGCGCTACCATCCTGCAAGGCCTAAACACCACCCTGGGGCAACTATTACCTTTCCCCACGCCCTACACCAACAACAGGAATAGGTAAAAGTGCTACTGTATTAACCAAAGATGGCTAATAGCGCTAATGGGCAAAATTACTATTATCCAGATATGGATAATAGTGCATTTGCCCATTAAAAATAAATCCAGCCAGCATAAAGTAAATTAAAGTTTCACTTACTCCTGCCAGGATGAAGGCCATCCTGGTAATCCTCCCTGTCCTTGCCCTCCGTTAGCAGGAACATTACAAATAAAAATACAAGTTTATGGCCCTTAACCCCTTAATCACCTTAGTGGTTAGTAACCAATATTGTAATTAATGGGTTAACCCCCTGCCCTGCTACCCACACGGGAGGCCTAACCACCCACCCCGGGGCAACTACCCCCACCTTCTACCCACTGATTGGCACAATGGTACAACATGCCATACTGTATAATATAGGCACGATTTGCCATTAAGTCAATGGGCAACCTAAAAAAAACAATCACCAAAAAAAATAATTTAAGCAAACCAATCACTTCAAGAAACACAACAATTAAATTAACCAATCACCAACAATAAACCAGAATAAAATAAACATACACCAAAAATAAAGCAGAATTAAAAAAAAACACCAAAAATTAACCAGAATAAAAAAATAAACACCAAAAAACACAAGAATTAAAGAATACAATCAACAAAAAAACACAAGAATTAAAAAAAGCAATCAACAAAAAAAAACATAAGAATTTTAAAAAGCAATTATAAAACATAACATAACTTCAGGTAACGTTTTTCTTTCTATTTTCTTGAGTCTTCTATTCTGTATTTGTAAACTAATCCATTGGGCAGGTGTGGTCCTGTCAACTTTTTGAGGTCAAATGAGATGGGACAGGCCTTATATAAGGCCTGTGATATCACATTTGAGTGTCAAATGGTACACCTACAATCCAATTGGATGGTGTACCATGTGACAGATTTTTTTGTTGTTGAAAGGAACATGTAAAGGCAGCCATTTTGTTTTTAGTGACATCATCTTAAAGGGAGGGTAGCAGAGCCTTCCTGATTGGCTGGCTTCCCTCCCTTTTGAGGACGTCAAATCCTTTCAACAAACAAAAAAAACTGTCACATGGTACACCAGCAAATTGGATTGGAGGTGTATCATTTGACACTCAAATGTGACATCACATGCCTTATATAAGGCCTGTACTGTCTCATTTGAGTTTAAGAAGACGACGGGACCACATCAACCAATGGATTGGATTACAGTTAAAGAAGAGAAGACTGAAGAAAGCATAAAAGAATAAAAGAAGAAGTTACCTAAAGTTGAGGAGCATATTGTCCTGCTGCATTTGGAATCGGAGGGTGAAGACATCAAAGGATAAGAAAAACATTGATTGTATGTAATTTTAGTTTTTCAGGTATTTTGATTGTATTTTTTTATTGTTATTTTTTTGGTTGCCCATTGACTGCCAATGTGTTTATCTATTCGCCTTTAGTGCTATAGATAAATACAGTGACACGCAATGCATTTTTTGGCCAATGCTTGTTTGCATTTCATTGATATGTATTTTTCTTGATTGGTTTAATTCTTCTGTTTTTTGTTGACTGCTTTTTTATTATTCTTGTTTATTTTTGGTGTTTTGTTCTTTTAATTCTTGTGTATTTTTGGTGTTTGATTTTTTGGTTTCTTGTGTATTTTTGGTGTTATATGGGCATGGTTTAACACTGTGATAATCAATTGGTTTATTGGCATTCCTAATGTATTTGGTGCTTGGCCCAAGGTGGGTGGTTAGGCCTATCGGGTGGATAGTGAGGGGGGTGGGTGTTTAACCCCTTCATTACCATAGCGGTTATACCATTATGGCAATAAAGGGGTTTACTTCTCTCACAACCTTACATGTAGGCCAAACCACCCACCTTGGGCTAAGTACCTCCTTCACTCACCCCCTCTGCCCCTAATAAACAAGCTACTGTGCCTTAACGATTTCATTGACGTAGCGGCTAGCTGCTAAGGTACTGAAGCTGCTTTAAATGTGATTTTAACTAATAGTGTACGGGAGCTGGGGGGTCTCCTGAACCGCATTGATTTCAGCCTCGGGAACCCCTTGCTTCCTGAGATATTGGCCCCAGTATGGGGGTGCCGTTATCCCCGCAATGTCATGTGACATGGGAGATTTAAATGCACAGGGAATACCAGCACCCCAAACTGGGGCCTATAACTCTGGAAGCATGGAGCTACCGTACACTATTAGTTAAAATCACATTAAACAAGCTAGCCACTACGGTAATTAAGTTTTTTTTAATATTAGTGTTTGGGAGCAGGTGGTCACCTGAGCTGAACCGCATTAATTTCAGCCTTGGGGACCCCATACTTCCCGAGATACAGGCCCCATTATGGGGTGCCAGTACCTCCTGCAGTATTTAAATCCCCCTGAGGATTTAAAAGTGGTGGGGATACCGGCAGCTCTTCCTGGCTGCAATTTAAACAATCAGTTACTGATGATTTATAGCGTGATAGCACTTAGAAGAAACAAGCCCTTCAATGCTGCATTTTTTGATCAAACTTTTAAAAACTTGTGTTTTTTCATGTGAATACCGTTTTGACCTATATGTTTTATACCGCGATAAAACAATGCAAAGTCAATTGGCATTGCACTGATTTTATCGAAGTTTAGTGAATAGGCCCCTAAGAGTGCTAACTAGTATTAACCCAATAGTTTAAAACCCTTTCATTTTTCCATGCACAGCTACAATCACTCTTGAATTATATTGCTGTTAACGAAACGACTGCAATATCTCACATCACATAATAGACTACATATTTCTTATTCAACTACCACTGTCTGGGTTTTTTGGGTCACACATAAAGTGCCATGTTGGAGCTGTCTCCCCACAAACACGATAATAAGCTTAGTGACGCCTTTTAATTGAGAATATAGATGACGGAAATTGAGGAGTTGGGTTTTATTCTTTTAAATGGGTGCTGACATGCATACGTAGATTAATTCAAGTTGCCGTGACATGCACACGTACATTCACAACATTGTAGTGAATTTTATTATTTACAAAGGTTGCTACAGTGCTAGAGAATTTGTATTTCACTTCAGAAAAGTGGCATGATCTAACAGGCAAATAACATGAAAAATGTTGGTTTAAAAACATTATTTGTACTGTTAACTAGTTATGCTACTCAATAGCAACACCACGGCCATTGACAAGATCTTCATTGTTCCATCAGACAGACACATACTGAATTTACATTTTAGCTTCAGGTTAACAAGTCCCCACACCCCCTCAATGTGGTTAAAATGATTACAGTATTTGGAAATTAGCTACATTTCTGTGTTAAATAGAAGTAGCCATGTTAGCCCAGTGACAATAATGCTAAAGAAATTAGTACGTCGTATTATGTTGTTAGCCCTTTGAGACAGGGTCTCCTTTAGCCATATATTGTCATTTACCCTTTGCACATATTCCCATTGTTTGTATTGTATTTACCTTCAATTGTAATGTTATAAAGTGCTGCGTACGTGGTTGGTGAATAGAAATAAAATTATACATACATAGGTGATATCAGTTTTTTATTTTTTTGGACTAACAATTGATATTTTAGGCCAACCTCCCTTCCCACTGCTGCTGAATGCATGGTCCTACAAGTTCACCCCATCTCACTATCTCTTTCACCTATTCATTGCCCATTCATTTATCATTCGATCTGCCATTCCTTCTCTACCTCTTCTGCTTTTTGTTGTTATCTTGGATATTACATCTGTGTTAAACTCATGGAAACCTCTGCTATTATGTATTGCTTGACCTAAGAATGAGTAGAACGCTTGAAAGCTTTTACTAAAATATCAATTATTCACTCAATTAAAAAAGATATCACCTAATATTGAAACACTCATTTATTTTTAACTGTATTTCTGTAGACATAAAATTAATTTCTGTACAATTGCTACTACTGTACAGTATGATTGATGGTTAGTACATGTTATATTGAATATTTGATATAAATTAATTTACTAGGGATTACATATTCTGTCCTTCATAAATGATACCATTTTTTCATAAATGCTGCATGTAGCTTAAATGCAACAGTTTTTACTGTATAAATGTGTGCCTTGGCATAAAGTGTAATTAAGATTTGCGGAAATGATTTATAGATGCAAAATAGTGATGCAGTTTTATTCATTCATGTCAGTTTAGAATATAATAACAATATGAACATTTAAAACCCCATTTTGAAACAACTGATAAACTATGAGATACAGTATATAGTAATTCACTACAGGCTCTTTCTCATGACCCTCGGCTGTAACTGCTGTGAAATCAGAGATCATAAAAAAGCATATAATAGAACAGAGTGAAAGCAAGGGAAACTAGTTCCAAACCAATTTAATTATACTTTCTATAATAGGGCAATAGTGTAATATTTATGTCACTCTTTAAATTTGAACAAACTCCTTATTGGTCTATTCATTTTACCTGGGAATAGATATTATATTTAGTTGTAGATTTTTTTAGATTTCTCCTAAAATTATTCAATATTAATAAATCAATACATTATTGATTAATATATACTGTATAATATAAATGATTAACATGTGGTAAGAGCTTTGCTTACAATCCAGTCTGTCACATAATAATAATAATAATAATAATAATAATAATAATAATAATAATAATAATAATAATAATAATAATAATATTATTATTATTATTATAATGTATTTGTAAAGTGCCAACATATTTCACAGTGCGGTACAATGGGATAGAGTTATGTATATTACACAAAGAGCTACAGTAGAGGCAACTCTTATTCTAACAAAAACCAGTGGCAATTCCCCAAAAAAACCAGGAAACACCCAGGTACATTCTGAATACATGCCTTAAACTTTCCTTAAACTAGCCCCAGCATTTCTGCATTGATTAATGGCCTATCAGATTAACAGCGGGGGTCCCTGGCAGTCCCATTCAAACTGAATTGGACTGCCAGGGATCCCTGCTGTGTTAATCCTATGGGTCGTTAGTCAATGCAGAAATGCCTTAAACGTGCCTCAAACTAGCCCAGAACATACCCAGCACATACCCAGAATGTAACCCGGCTAGTTTACAGCAAATGTTAGAATAAACGTTGCCTCTACTGTACATGCAAATGAGGATGGACAAAGATACAAAGATTTTATGAGGGGCCTACTCTTGAGAGTTTACAATCTATAGGGAATGAGAAATAATCTTGAAACAAGACGGTATAGTGGTTGCTCATTGTATGTTGGAGTGTATCTTAGATTGAAATATCACCCAGCCTGACACCTGTTTCCAATTAGGATTGGGGGGTGGGGGGTGTTACATAGGATGGAGATTGTTACAGCAGCACAGCTTGTCCAAATGGGGTTGCAAGGGAGGGAGTTGGATGTTAGAGATATGACAAACGTTTTCCTTGAAACTGTGAATTTTCAGGGATTTTTTCAATATCTGAATGTGTGAAATATGTGGTTGGAAATTCCAGAGAGAGGGGGAAGCACAAGAGAAGTCTCGGTAGGCAGGAATTTGAGGCAATAATAAGGTAGGAGGGGAAAAGATGGATGTTGTGGACAGAGTGTAAGGGGCATTTAGTTATGTATTTGGGAATGAGGGCTGATATGTAAGGGGGACCAACATCATTGAGAGCTTTGAAAGTCAGGTTTTAACTTGATTCTAGAGGATATGGGAAGTCAGTGTAGGGATATGCATAGTGGAGCAGCAGAAGTGGAGTGATGAATTTGATAGATGAGTCTTTAGGATGGATTGCAGTTTGGATAGGCGGACAAGGGGAACACAAACCAAGAGAAGGTTGCAGTAGTTAAAACAGGACAACCAATAGTGAATTAGGATTTTTGTTGAGTGAGGAAAGGGCGTATCTTGGAGACATTTTGAAGGTTGATACATCAGGACTTCCTAAGGAATGAACGAGAGATAAGAGTCAAAGATGACCCCTAGACAGCAGACTTGAGGTGTTGATGAGATTTTATTGAGGGAGAGTGTGGTTGTAGCAGTGGCACTGGAAGGAAGAAATGGTATTAGTTCTATTTTGGACTTGTTTCAGGTAACAGTGAGACATCCAGGAGGAGATTGCAGAGACAAAGTTTGAAACACGGGACAGGAGAGAGGGGGAGAGGTCAGGGGAAGATAGTTGCATTTGGGTGTCATTGGCATGTAGATAATACTGAAAACCTAAAGATTGTATTAGTTCACCAAGATAAGTAGTGTAGAGTGAGAAGAGCAGAGCGAAAAGGAAATAGCTTTGTGGGATCCCAACAGTTAAAGGGTGTGAAGATGAGGAGATACAAGAGAAGGAAACACAGAAGGAGTGGTTGGAAAGGTAGGACATGAACAAGGAGAAGGCTGTAACACAAAGGCTAATGGAGTGGAGAAGGCTCAAGAGAAGGGGGTGATCAACAGTGTGGAAAGCAACAGAAAAATCCAGGAGAATTAGTAGTGAGATGTGACCCTTAGATTTAGCTGTGAGTAGGTCATTGACCATTTTTGTTAGTGCTCTCTTGGGGGAGTGTAGAGGATGAAAACCTCTGGTGATTCTATAGCTTACATCAGGCCTGCAAAACTCCAGTCCTCGAGGGCCGCAAACAGGCCAGGTTTTCAGGATTTCCCTACTTCAGCACAGCTGGTTCAATTAGTGGCTCAGTCATACAGAGCCACTAATTGAGCCAGCTGTGCTGAAGTAGGGAAATCCTGAAAACCTGGCCTGTTTGCGGCCCTCGAGGACTGGAGTTGTGCAGGCCTGGCTTACATCTTACCACATGTTTAGATCTATGCTTTTTTTTTATTGGTTGCTACCTCTACTCTTCATATGTCCTTTTGATATGATCTGATATACCCTCATTAGTGGGTATATCTTAGATAATATGTCACATTATATGATGTTTTCTCTTTGTCAATATTACATGTCTAATTTATGTACGCCCTTTTGGTTTTGCATATTATTCTCCTGCTGAGTTGTATGCCTGTGGTCAGGAAAAATCACATCTCTTCAGATATTGCCTGTAGAGCGCATTCAAGCAGATGTATTACAAATATGAGTACTTATAATTCCGACCCCCCCTGACATCAGATGAGGACTTCCATAGGAACTGAAGATGCAATCCAGTTGCCATAATGATAGAGGATGCTTGAACTACATTCTGACACGGTGTAATATGTCATGTGTTGTTGTTCATCTGAGGTTGTATTTACCTATTTTTAAGACATGCTAAGAAAACAGATGATTGTTATTATGTCCTGATATGTAAAACCATAGAATTCAAAGAGGGTGTACTTTCTTATTCACACAACAGTATATCGGTAACCTGTATATGAACTGAGGGATTTCCAAGTCATGGATTCCGGACAGCCCAGATGGCAACCAAGTGTGGTGCCTCTGTGTCTGTGCGGAGTCCATACTTGAAAGACTCAGGGATGCCAAGGTGTTAGAACAGGAGGGGTACTGCAGTTTTGCTTGAGTACCCACATCCTGGGCTAACACAAGGCTATCCGGCAACCATTTGCCAGAAACCAGATTTTGTGGAGCCTGGGAAGCTGCCAATCAGAAGCGCAGATTCCAAGCACCAAACCAACAGCTGCAAATTCAAAGATGCTCTGGACTGAATAGATGCGAGCCGGCTTCAAGGAGTTTGAACTCAGAAAAGTTTCTAAGTCCCGCTTTTGAGAATGTAGCGGTCGCGTCTGGCTTTGCACGCCGAGAACAGTTCCAGGACTTTTGTGAGTAACTACCTGTCATTGGAAAGTGCTGTAAAAAGGTCATCTTGGTAAATTTCATTCCAGAAACGGATTTATTCGTTAGCCCCATTCCCAGTAAGTGTGTTAACCTTGTGAATTGTGTTACATTGTTTGTATGTCTTTTCGTGAAATAAATTACAAGATATTTTACCATCTTGTTTTGCTCAATCAAATGATCCCGGTAATAAAAAGGTGTTAAGAAACCTGCTCTCCCGTGACATTGAACATAAAAGCCATAGTTCGAGCCATCAGTCAACATTTTATATGTCCAAATAATAGATTTCCATGGATCCAAAGCATCTGAAAAATATCAAAATGTAATATCAATTCTTAGCAGTTAATCAATCTTTTACTAAATTATTAACTCTTATTTTTCCCTTTGTGTCGTTCTCAACCCCTCAAGCCACCTCCCCCTTCCCCTAATGTACTCCTTTAAACACAACTCGATCACCTATCCTTCAACCAACGTTTTATCGATTTTATTACCTTAGAGAGCCGTAATAAGCATTTCAACTTGTTTATCAATCTTTTATCTGGGAATGTATCTAATACCTTACTAAAATGTATATATGCTACATCTATTTCTCCACCCATATCTTTTACCTTAGTCAGTACAAAAAAAACAATTACAGTAGGTTGGTTTGACATGATCTCCCTCCCAGTAAACACATGCTACCTGGGATCTTGCTGGACCTTAGTGAAAAATGCTATCTTTCAGCAGTGTTTCCATTAATTTTCGCACTGGCCTGTAGTTTCCTGCTTTTTCCCTTCTTCCACTTTTGAAGAGATTTATTGGGAATGTGGTAGACTTTTTTTTTTAAGTGCCTGATCTCAATCGCCTTACGCCAGTAATTTAATTTTCATTTTTTAATTTAGTTGTAGCCTGTGCTCATTTTCACAAATTTGGACTTCGTAACATCGACAAATAGTCAAATAGTTGCAGCTTTTATCAGTAAAAGTTTAAAGCAGCAATCATCTGGGATTTATAAAAAATCATTTATTTACATTATTGGAACCATCAAGAGAACCCTGCTATGAGTTATTTTATTTCCAGGTGCAATGTCCCATCTCACATAAGTATACTGACAATGAATATAATGTTACAAGAATACTTATCCACTATGCGGGTAGATGTGGTCCCACTGGAATGAAATTAACAAAAAAAATAATTGTCAATAAATCGAGAGCAATAAGGGGGATACAAATGAAAACAAGGGAGCAATAGGAGAGTATACATATTAAATAAGGGTTATTAAATATAATACATTTTGTAATCTAAGATTACTACTCTGACTCAATACCTGGGACGCCATCTTGAAAGGGAGGGGCAACCAGCAGGCTTAACCTTTAATATTCTGTGCCAGGATGCCCCTACCATCACAGGTCAATGTTAGGCTAATAGTTTTAGGTGTATACAAACATTCTATTCCCCAAAAGAAACTACAATATTTACCCATAAAATGACTTTTTTGTACCGATGTTCACACATTTTAATTGGCGTATTAAACATTGATTCATCTCCTGGGGGGAAAAAATATTGATAATGAAGGTCCTTCAGTGTTTGGAAAGGCAGCCTAGCATGCAAAACATATCTTAGACTTGATCCATAAATATCTAAATTGAGTCTGTATTGATTTTACCCTGTCTAATCTCAGATTATTTACATTTCCTGTAAATTGATAGTAACTAGAACCAAAACATCAGGGATTTTCTCAGTCTAGTGATTAAAAATCAAAGCATAATCTACAGTATGTAATTAAATGAACTTTTGTCATTACCATTTTAACACAAACTATTGCTAAATTATAACATTTAATTCTGTACCAGTGACTGAGTTGTTGTATTGTTACATGTGCATGTGGACTGCACACATTTGACTCCATGCAGTGTTTTTCACTGGTGGTGATACTTCATTGAGTGCACAATTTTTATAAACAAAGCTTCCAAATGACCAAAAAAACAAATATAAATAAAATACACAAATGTTAATCAATTGTACAAACAAATAGAATACTAAACAAAAATATAAAATAATTAGATAATTCAAAAGATAACAGGATGAGTATAATGCCTGAAGCAATAACAGCTAAATTAAGGAGCATACAGACGGGCAGTTTGCCAGAAGCAATAGTTTATAACAAAGAATTTGTCAGTAATAGATTTCATTTTATCCGTAATTATCTCACATGTAGCTTGCAATTGTGAACATTGAGATAATTATTCATTGTTCTATCACCATTTAAAGAAGTAGCTTGATATTCAATTCAATGGAGCAGAAACCATGCCTTTGATCTCATATGCAATTCTTATAATATGGCAAGTGTTTCCCTTTGTGCATCAGCTTCAAATTTCCCTTTATTCTCCCACTTTTTTCTTTCTTTTAAATATAAAAAGGTGGTTAATTTACAAGTAATTCTAGTTGAATTACTCTTTAAAAATGTTAATAGCATCAGTGTAATGATATATACTGTAGAATTAACAGCTACAGTTTTATATGCCACTACAGCACACATCACTGCAAAATGCTCAAATAACTAGATTGGTCATCACTTTAGTCTAGGCGCAAAGTTCATCTTTCCTGTCTTCCCTTCAAATACTTTCTGGGCAAGCTACCCCTACCACATGCAGCACTTATCATCTGGGATCTAACTCCAAAAGACTGTTGATGGTCCCAAAGTTCAACAAAGTATCTGGCCGCTCCTCCTTCTATTACCGTGCACACCAAAACTGGAACAAACTACCGGAGACTCTCAAAGCCACCACCAGTCTAAGTTCTTTCAAAACTAAAGCTCTCTCACATTTTAAGCTGATCTGTAACTGTTACGTACGCCTATAATATATATTATATTTAACTGTGCATGCAATGCCTTGTATATAATGTATAACCCTGTTCATTTATGTAACTATGCACTTGTAACCATGTATTATTTTTCATCCAAACTCTATGCCAGGTAACTCTCAATGTATTACTTCCTGGTAAAATATTTTATAAATAAATAATGCGTTTTTTTTTTCATTTTGTTATGGACCCTAAAACCTCTTTAGTAACACGATCTAATTATAATTAAAAAAGTGTGTGTGCCGAGCACGCACATTTTAAGTGAAACTTCTTTGTGTTTTGTCACTGTTTTGCCACAGAAATTGTATTTGTGATGGTGATGTTTTTAATTAAAAATCAAAACAGTGCCAAAACGCAAGAAGTTTGACTTGCGCGTGCGTGGCACACACCCCTGTTTTACCTATTTGTACCTCTATATGTATAGTAGCTGTGAATTCCTTGTGTGTTTCTTTGTTTGTGTCTCTCTCTGTCTGTGTGCATGTATGCGTCTGTGTGTGTGTATCTCTGTGTGTGTCCATCTGTGTTTGTGTCTGTGTTGTGCATCTTTGTGTATGTGTGTGTATCTGTGTGTCTGTCTGTGTCTCTGTATGCGTCTCTGTCTCTGTGTGTGTTCTGCGCTCATGCCTGTGCTGTGTGCGCACGGCACTGGCATTTACTGTGCTTGTGCGCTGAGCCGGTGCCTACTGCGCAGGCGCGCCAGCCGACACTTACTGCGGAGGCATGCCCAGCGTGGGAGGCCTCCGCATGCGCTCCAGCTGCCATACCGACCTCTTCTGCCAACAGTGATGTCACTTCCGGGACTGCACTTCTCTCTACCACAAGTGGATTTACTGCAAGGGAAGTTTTAGTTTGGTAGGTGTCATCATAGAAGTTTCACTTCAAAAGTAGCCCAACAGAGAGAAAGTGTTTTAAATACAATGGAATGTTACTGCACTTCTAAAATAACAGAATTGTTTTGAGCAACTGAAGACTATACATGGGCTAAATTTGTCATTTGCAGCAGCAGCTGCTATAGGTGTTATACTTCTATTATTTTTCTTTTAATGTACAGATAATTAGCAACGAGCTTTTAACATTTACACTATAAAATACAAAGGTGTTGCACTAGGTTATTTATTTTATTTCTAAAATATTTTACAGGGGAAAAATATGTGGAGTTAACTCGTTATAAAATATGTCCTGGGCACAAAGTAACATTGACAACATTACAATTAACAATTACAAACATGTTTAAAATGGGAAACAGCCATGGTCTGGAAGGAACTTAGGCAGGAAGCGGATTTGAGGGACTGAGGTAAATTGTTCCAGCAATGGGATGATCGGTACATAAAGGAAGAGCAAGCGGATTCTTTATTGAACCTTGGAACTACAGTATATACAGGTTTCTGGATGCAGCTCTAAGGTGGGAGAAGTCTGCCCAGATAATTGGGTCACTGGTCCAGAACGTATTTGATGGTAAGAAAGGAAAGCTGTAAAGTACATTGCATCTGGACTCAAGGGATAGCAAACCTAGTTAAATGAACATATCACAATGTAGGGTGTTGAAGTTACATAGTAAGGCAAACAACATGTATCCCCATAGACAATATGCAATATGATTTCTGACAAATGGACTTAGGCAGGATATATTTATTTAATGTACACCCGTTTGGGATAGATTTTGGATGTCAGTTTATCAATATATAAACCAAATGTTAAATTGGAGTCAAGTCACATACCTTAATATTTAAAGCTTGTAACTGAGGCAAGTGTCATGTTAGAGCAAGTTTTAGTCAGAAGTTCTGTTTTGCGATGCTTACGAAATTTAGTCTTAGTTCCAAACACCATAGTTGCTGTTTTACTAGTGTTAAAAATGAGTTTGTTTTGGGTGATCCAGTATTCAACCTTTTAAAAATCAGATTTCAGTACATTTGCAAGGACAGAAAGGCTGGGACTGCATTTATGTAGGATAGTATCATCAGTATACATATGCAGACAAGTCCCACTTTTCGGGGCCAAGTTCTGAGAAGAGAATGTAGAGGTCGTGGCTGGAACCACACACCGAAAAGAGTATCAGGACGTTTGATACTATCTCCCGGTCAAGGGATTTTTGGCATCTCCGGAAGAGATACAGCGGTGGCGTCAGGTAATTCATGTCGATTTGAATTCCAGGACTTTTCGGGCTAAGTCCTGGTCAACCTAAAGACTTTGTTATATGGACTATTTCAACAACAAAAAATTAGTTTATAGCCCAGAAGCCCAGTAAGTGTGTTTTCTCCTGTATATTGTAATCGATTGTGTGTACGTCTGTTTCTAAGGAAGAAATCGCAATTTGTTTTACTTCTTGGTTTTGCTCAGTGATGTGATCCCGGTATAAAGGTTTAAATCCCTGGTCTCCCGTGACAGGAGGGAGAGTTTGTTTTTGTGTGCCTGTGTGTAGAGTTTGTGTGTGTATGTGTTTGTAGCTGCAGTTTCTATATATGTGTGTAGCTGCGGTATATATATATATATATATATATATATATATATATATATATATATACTGCAGAATAATTAAAGCAGAAAATTATTATTCTGCACTATCGCAACTGGACTAACACGGTGTAAGGATGTGCTCACCACAAACGAGACGGGACCGCGGTGCTGAGGTGGGAAAGGTTAGAACGCCACCCACAGCCACGTGGGCACGTCTTGAGAGTAGATTGGTCTGGGGTTCCGGATCGGGGTAGGAGAGGTACGGTTGGTAGTAAGGCCGTTTGCCAAGTCCGGGGTTGGAGAGAGGGACGTTGTCGTTTACCATAAGCCAGGATCGGGATGCCAGAGGTTCGGAGAGTCGTGTAGCCGTATGCCGAGTTCAGGTTGCCAGAGGTACAGGAAGACGTAGCGGAAGCCGGTTCGGTTCACGAGGAATTCTGCAAAGAGAACTAGGGAGGCAGAGAATGGTGAGAACAACTGGTTCTATGCTCAGCCAACGAGTCAGTGATTCTGCCAGGTATATATAGGAGAGAGGGTCCAATAGCAGTGCAGCAAGGTGGGGGTGTGTGGAAGGGCCAGGCTACCGCAGGGATAGGTCCAGAATGAGTCCCATGGGAGGAGCCATAAAGCCCAGTAGTCTGAGTGCATTTGATTGCAGCAATGTTTTGATGTGCTGTACCTTTAAGGGGTTGGAGCGACGCCGTGTGGCCATGCCTACGTATAGCGGGGTTTGCGTGCGCGTGACCGGGTGAAGCCGCCCGCCCGAGATTAGAAGTGCAGTCCTGGCGTGCGCGCGCCCACGTGAAGCATTGACCGGCGCTCCGGTGAGGGGATGAGTGCGGGGATCTCCGTCGGAGCTGTAAGTGAGTGAGGAGCACGCCGAGGGCGGCGTGACTCCCAAACCCTCACACACGGCTATTTTCTGCTTTATATATATTGTGACAGAAACCAGGGGATGGTAATAAATTCCATATACAGGGCTCCCAGGATACTGAACAGTTTCTGTCCTGTCTAGGCTGAACAGGGCAGCCTCGTGGTAAATGCACTCCATTCCACAGTTTGTCTGCTGCCTGTTTTCTGTCACCTGTCATGCTGATTAGAGATCAGGTATATAAGACCTGTTTCCTGTTTCCTCTCCCCAAGACCCTGGAGGCTGGAAGGCTGCTGAACTAAGAGGGCGGAGAAACCTCTTCCCCAAACAGGTTGAAACTTTCTGTTCGTTTGTCTAAGACTGCAAAGATACTTATTTTGTTGGTGGAAGTGGACAAGCCACTTCCAACCCTGAGTCTGGAATATCTAAGTTTAAGTTATCGCTCAGATGAGCAGCTTTTTGTTTGGCTTTGTTTTCTGTTTGCACTGTGGCAGTCCCAGTGCCTGGGACTAAATAAACCAGGCATAACCTGTTTAAAGGAACAGTACGTGACGTCTAATCATTTAACCTACCCTAAAAGACCGTGTTCTAACAGTCCCGGGCAGATGGCAGAGCCCCGGAGTAAGCCGTTTGCCACAATATATATATATATATATATATATATATATATATATATATATATATATATATATATATATATATATATATATATATATGTGTGTGTAAGACACACAGATGAAAAGAACATAGACAATCCCCTTAGTAGCACTCTAAATTACACCTAAACTAATCTATAAGATAAAGATGGTTAAAAAGAAACAGATGCTCCGCCAATCCAGAAAAAATGAACAAGATTTTATTGATTAAACAACAAGACACACTAACTTAAAAACATAAAAATACTAAAGACAGCCTATGAAAATATATATGTATCAAAAATATAAAGAGAGGACTACTAATCAAACACTTTCAGTATTACAAAGAGAAAAAAAAAAAACCTAAAATGTGTCTAAATAAAGTTTAAATAATGACAACAAAGTAGTTTAGTCTAACATAATAGGCAATACAATATATATTCCCACTGACATATGCATGAAAGAATAATAAATCATTGCGTTGGAAAAAGTATATAGTCAATGACCCAGTATATAGCCAGGAAAAATTAGTATGTATACCAAAAACAGAGGGGAAAAAAAGAGATAAAGCAACCAGGGAAAAATAATATAACAATAATAATAGTTATACCCTGAACAGCATTTCCCCAAAATGAAATCAATGAGAACTGATGCAGCAAATAAAGAAAAATATGACTAATAAAGACATATTAGCAAACAGAGTCATACATACTGTATTGAAAACACCACAAAGTGCAGCACTGCAAGGACAGGTAATGCCCAAACAGTAAGAGGAGGGTAATACTCAGCTGCAGCTAGATTGTGTAGAGTTTGTGTCCATATTGATTGTACAGGATGTGTTTCCAAAGTCTGCTTATAACAGGAACAAAAAATAAAGTCCAAAATGCTGCATCAGATCCATCATAAGTCCCTCAGAATAGAAGATTACATAAAGGCTGTAGTAAAGTAAACACTCAACATGTTTCACCCGTGAGTGGGCTTCTTCCTGGAGTGGTAAAAACTTTTTTTTTTTTTACCACTCCAGGAAGAAGCCCACTCACGGGTGAAACATGTTGAGTGTTTACTTTGCTTTATCTCTTTTTTCCCCCTCTGTTTTTGGTATACATACTAATTTTTCCTGGCTATATACTGGGTCATTGACTATATACTTTTTCCAACGCAATGATTTATTATTCTTTCATGCATATGTCAGTGGGAATATATTTTGTATTGCCTATTATGTTAGACTAAACTACTTTGTTGTCATTATTTAAACTTTATTTAGACACATTTTAGGTTTTTTTTTTTTCTCTTTGTAATACTGAAAGTGTTTGATTAGTAGTCCTCTCTTTATATTTTTGATACATATATATTTTCATAGGCTGTCTTTAGTATTTTTATGTTTTTAAGTTAGTGTGTCTTGTTGTTTAATCAATAAAATCTTGTTCATTTTTTCTGGATTGGCGGAGCATCTGTTTCTTTTTAACCATCTTTATCTTATAGATTAGTTTAGGTGTAATTTAGAGTGCTACTAAGGGGATTGTCTATGTTCTTTTCATCTGTGTGTCTTATATAGTTTTCACTATCCCCTAGAACCATCAGGTCCTATTTAATTTATATACTGACTTTAATTGGGATATATATTTTATTTTACCCTTATAGTTAGTTTTATTAAAGGGCTTGAGTTAACCTTATATATTATGTGTTGAGCAACTTCTCCTTTTGTGTGTTCTATATATATGTGTGTGTGTGTGTGTATGTGTGTGTGTGAGTGTGTGTGTAGCTGCAGCATTTGTGTGTATGTAGCTGCAGAGTTTGTGTGTTTGTGTGTGTAGCTGCAGAGTTTGTGTGTGCAGTTGTAGGTTGTGGGTGTGTGTGTAGTTGCAATTTGTGTGTGTGTAGTTGTGTTTGGGGAAGCAGAGTTTGTGTATGTGTGTGTATAGCTGCAGAGTTTGTTTGTGTGTAGCTGCAGTTTGTGTGTGTTGTTGCAGTTTGTGTGTGTGTGTGTGTGTGTGTTTGTGTGTGTTTGTGTGTGTTTGTGTGTGTGTGTGTAGCTGCAGAGTTTGTGTTTGTAGCTGCAGTTTGTGTGTTTGTGTGTGTGTACCTGCAGAATTTTGGTGTGATTTTGTGTAGCTGCAGAGTTTGTTTGTTTGTATGTACCTGCAGTTTTTGTGTGTGTAGCTTGTAGCTGCAGAGTTTGTGTGCATAGCTGCAGAGTTTGTTTGTGTGTGCTTTAGTGTATTTACAATTTTGTTTGACTAAAAAAATCTATATAACTATACGGAAGTGTCTATTATTTATGAAAAACAGCTTTCTATTGTGTTTTTATATAGAGGGGGACTGCAGTGTGTGTGTGTGTGTGTGTGTGTACAGAGGGAGAATACCGTGAGTGTTTGTGCGTATAGATGAGATGTGTATTTACCATTTTATTTTAATAAACAAGTACAGTAAAAGCACAAAAGAAAATGTTGAATATGTTTATAAAAATCAATGTAACTGTTGTGGCAGGACGGCCTCGCGGCAGGGTCAGTAAGTGTAAGGAATCCACACCTCAGTTTACTGCTTACCTTGCCTTGCAGACCTGTGCTGTCCTGGAACACTCCCTCTGGTTTCTACAGCAGCTGTGCTAGCTATGACTGCTGCCCCAGCCTGGGATCAGTCATTAGAGCAATGCTGTCACATGCTCCTTCTGCTATTGGTTCGCTGACCTTTAAATACTGCATTCCCCACAATGCTTCTCTGCCAAGAATAATTCCTTTTGGACGTTACATGTGTTCTGCCACAAGCCATCTGGCTTGTCTCCTGTCTTACTAATGTTTTCGCTACTCTCTAGTTTCTAGTTCTCATCTCTAGTTCCTGGTTCCGGTGGCCTGCTGTTCCTCGACACAGAGGCCTGTGTTCCTGTTTCCCGAAGGCTTGCTGCTTCTCTCTACGCAGAGGCCTGAGTTCTGCCTGCCTGGATTCTGCAACCTGCTGCACTCAACCCTAGCAGATGTTACTTTTGGGATCCAGTGGCCTGCTGCTCTCTCCCTTCGCAGCGGCCAGCTTGGGACTTCTGTGCTGAAGGACTGGTTTTCCAGTGCTGGCTGGCGGTGTGCCCACTCCGGTCAACCTTCTCCTTGCTGAGACCGGTATCATGGGCCGCGGACACCATTCACGCAGAACCCGCCCCCGCCCTGCAGCTATTGCACTGGAGCGGGATCTACTTGACTACCTGTTGCCGAAACTCCGCCTGGATAACGTTTACCCTGATGTCTCCAATCCTGACCCTGGCTCGTCTACTGATTACACTGCCCTCTCAAGTCCTGACCCTGCTATGTACGACTACGAACTGCGCAATCCAGATCCGTCTACGTGGTCTCAGGTCGGTGATTATATAACCCCACCTCAGCCCCACAGTCCGGTCTGGGTTTGTGGCGAGCACAACCGTGACAGTATGCTCGGCCCCACAAACTCGGACCGCCCTTTGATGAGGGTTCGTATGTTTCTATCTGAAATCCTGTCCCAGCCTGTGGACCAGTCCCAGTTTGAAAACCAGTATCTGTGCGAAATACTACCCCTGATTGAAGATCAGTTTATGTATGAAGGTTTAACCCCATTGCAAAGACAATGCCGTAATGATCTCATTATTAAGGCTTACTGCCTCAAGGACTTAAAACAGTCTCTGGCTGCTTGTGTTAACTCCCCTGATTCCCCTTTAACCTGGGATAATGTGTACCCTATGGAACTGGCCAACGCCCAAGAGGCACTCTATGCCCTGGCCTTATCATTGGACATTCACGTAATACAACAGGGCACCCTCTTCATGTTGGCTCAGGCTCAAGATACGCTCCATGTACTTTTCTTAACATTGGACATTTGCATACAAGAACAGGACCCCCTCCTCGGCAGCTACGCTGCTGCTTGGCAGTTGCCCTGTATTGCCAGTCCTGTTGCTAAACCTGTGGGGGTACCTCCCTCTCCAAAAAATTACCAAACTGTCCCACTATCACTGCCCCCTAAGGTAGAAGCTGCCACGGTCTCTAACCCTGATTGCACCTCCTGTTACTTAGACCCCAAGGAGATGTCTACGTTAACCCCTGCCAATCAGCCCTGTGAGGTTCCCGTGGAGTATACGTGTATTTCCCAAGCCAAAGCTATGGCTCTAGCGTCAGAGATTGAACACTGTTTGCCCTCTCTTTCTAACTCAGAATTTCTAAGCTCTGTCCCCAAGGTTATTTCTGTTTTAACCCCTGCTAGTCTGCTCTGTGAGGTCCCCATTGTTAACCCCTGTATTCCGCAGACTAATGTTAAGTCCCTAGGGCCCGAGGCTGAATACCCTATGACCCCACTTTCGGAGGCTAGCTTCTCTTTTTCCGATTCTCAGGCACTGCCTGACTTAACCCTTGAGTTTTTTCCTGTATTAACCCCTGCAGGTCAGCCCTATGAGCCTCCTTTGGTAATTCCCTATTGTTCGCCAGCCAAGTACACGTCCTTGGCTCCAGAGGAGGAACTCCTTGTGTTCCCAATTTTAGAGGCAAATTTCCCTCTTTTTGACTCTCAGGTACTACCTGCGTTGACCCCTGTAAATCCTTGCTGCCCCCAGGCTAATGCGTCCTTTGTAGCATCAGAGAATGAATCCCCAAGTCTGACAGCAGAGGTTGTACTGAATGACGCCCCTTAAGTTGTGGAGCCCTTGCTTATTCATTGCTATAATCCCCCTGGTTCAGCTCAAGTTTCCACTGCCGTGCCCCCTGAAACTTCTGCTAAAATACTGGTTCCAGTTAAAGGTATTCAGGAACTGTTTTTTCCCCTAAGCCTGTTCGCAGAATCCCCACTCCCAGGTATTTCGCTGACCCAATCTGTCACTCAGAGAGCTGAGATCCCTGCTTCAGCGCGTAGACCCCTGGTCATGGAATCTGTAGTCGCTTCATATTTCCCAGACACTCCTTCCCAAGTACCGACTTCAGAGACCAGCACAGTTGTGGTTGCCCCCCTTGTACTGTCTGTGCTCTCCTCTTCTCAAACCCTAGGGTTAAAAGTGAACAGTGGTCATTATGCCCCTCCTGGGGCTCATGTTGTTGAGTTCCAAGGAATTTTTGCTGACACACTGCTCCCACTCAAAAGTGATGCTTTTTCATATGTGCTAGCTAGAAGCCAGCACACAGTTTCCCCCCTCTCTGAAATTTTCCTTTTCAGTCCGGCTACTCAGAGAGGTAAAATCCTTCCTTCAGATTCAGAATCTCTCTCCATAGAGGCCGTCCTTGCTTTTGGTCCCCTTGATGCCTCTGCCCAAGCAACCCCTCCAGAGATCAGCGTATCTGTCGTCACCCCTTAGTACAGTCAGAGACCACCCTGCCTACATTACAAATTCAGGTGTTTAAATCTGTGTTATTTTGTTTTCCTTCCCTTGCTAAACCTCAGTCCTCTAGCACTGCATCTAAATGTGATCCAGCAACCGCTGGGTTACTCGGGGCTAAAATGAAAACTCCTGTGTTAAAGGGTACCTTCTCACACATATCCTGCAAACCTAGAACTTCCGTGATTGATTCTAAGTCACTTACCACTATATCTGATTTTCTCACTAGTCAAACCCAGACACCCACACCACTGACTAGCAGTTCCATTATCAGAATTTTTGCACTAGTAAACATGCCTATTTCTGATTTTGTCATGACAAGTACCCCTGTTGTTAGGGCCCTTGCAGTTTTGGATGACTCTTTTTTCTTCTAATGTTTCTGCTATTAAGAGTTTCCCCGGTTCCAACTTACCGCTTATTGACTTTAAACTCCTACCATTACTTCCCCAGTGCCCGTCACTGATTCCCAGGCACCAGCTCCAGACACTAGTTCTCCTCCTACCAGTGTACCTGCAGTGCCAGACATCCTTGTTACAGATTCTGAGCCTCCGGCTTCAGACACTAGCTCCCCTCCCTACACTTCCCCTGCACTGCCTGATTCGCAAGTTCCAGATATAAAAGCTCCAGAGCCTATTCCTACTCCCACTCCTATGACAAGTACGATGCCCTTGGAGTTCATTGCAGCACGTAGTCCACCCCATGCAGGTGTTCAAATCTATGCAAGTACCTGTATACCTTTCCCGGACTCTGGTGCCATATCTGAAGTAACCCTTGTTGCGTTCCAAATTCCTGGTGCGGGAGGGCAGTTTATTTTCACTGACCGTTCTGTGGCCCCTAAAGTACCTCAGTATGACTTTAACTATGGGGGGGTTCTCCCTATTGTTACTAGAACTCTACATGCTGCCTTGGACTCTGTGATCTCAACTTCCCAGACTATACTTTCTTTCACTGAGCGTTCTACAGCATTTGGGAGTTCCACTACTGATTGCTTCTCTGCCTCTGCGAACCCATGGTTATACCTCTCGGAACCTTCTGTTGCTCCTGTTATTTCCTCTGTGTTGGAAATACTCAGTACGTACCCCAAGATTTGGTCCCTAAGCCTGGTTTACTGCTTGCCTTGTCATCTACTATACCAATACCTGGCAATGCACCCACCCACCCTATACCCTCGCTGACCACTACCTGGAAAACCTCTGGAGGAGAAGACCCTCTCAAATTCCTACGTGCAGATGTCAGCAACGACTTTGTCTGTCCGGAGGATCGCCCTGGTATACTCGATCAACTATCGGTGCCTCTTGTCCTGAACTCTGGTACCATTACTAGGGACTGGGCTCCCAGCAGGGGCCCTTCTGCCATTTCTGCTCCGGAACCCCCTGGTTCTTCACAGCCTTGGATTTCCAAGCCATTTTGTGTGGCGAGCCACGTACCAATGATTTCTCTACCACCACTCTCATATCCTAAGTTTGTTCTCGCCAATGATTTATGAATCCCCTTCTCGCCTAAAAAAGTTTAGGAATAACTCCATGTCTCCGAGACCAATGAGTGCCCACGAGTCTCTGGACCACAACTCTACTCTCCATCCTAGACAATTCCAGAACAATTCCAGGTCCCCCAACTCTAGGGGTGGTCATGTTCATCCGGAGGTCTCACCTGAAGGGGGGGTTACTGTAAGGAATCCACACCACAGTTTACTGCTTACCTTGCCTTGCAGACCTGTGCAGTCCTGGAACACTCCCTCTGGTATCTACAGCAGCTGTGCTAGCTATGACCACAGCCCCAGCCTGGATCAGTCATTAGAGCAATGCTGTCAAACGCCCCTTCTGCAATTGGTTCGCTTACCTTTAAATATTGCATTCCCACAATGCTTCTCTGCTGAACATAATTCCTTTTGGACGTTACATGTGTTCTGCAACAAGCCATCTGGCTTGTCTCCTGTCTTACTAATGATTTCGCTACGCTCTAGTTTCTAGTTCTCGTCTCTAGTTTCTGGTTCCCGTGGCCTGCTGTTCCTCGACACAGAGGCCTGTGTTCCTGTTTCCTGAAGGCTTTCTGCTTCCCTCTACGCAGAGGCCTGAGTTCTGCCTGCCTGGATTCTGCAACCTGCTGCACTCAACCCTAGCAGAGGTTACTGTTGGGATCCAGTGGTCTGCTGCTCTCTTCCTTCGCAGCGGCCAGCTTGGGACTTCTGTGCTGAAGGACTGGTTTTCCAGTGCTGGCTGGCGGTGTGCCCACTCCCGTCAACCTTCTCTTTGCTGAGACCGGTATCATGGGCTGCTGATGCCATTCGCGCAGAACCCGCTCCCGCCCTGCAGCTATTGCACTGAAGCGGGATCTACTTGACTACCTGTTGCCGAAACTCCGCCTGGATAACGTTTACCCTGATGTCTCCAATCCTGACCCTGGCTCGTCTACTGATTACGATGTCCTCTCCCGTCCCGACCCTGCTATGTACGACTACGAACTGCGCAATCTGGATCCGACTGCATGGTATCAGGTCGGTGATTATATAACCCCACCTCAGCCCCGCGGTCCGTTCCTGGTTTGTGGCGAGCACAACCGTGACAGTAAGACGCTAGACACGGTATGAAACTATAACTGTAGTGGTTTATTAGCCACAAAACAAATAAGAAAAACAAATAATAGAAATAAAAACATATTCCCGTTAGGGAAACTAACTAGCCTTCACTCCAGCCCTTTCTAGCGGCAGCTGGCCAACTATAGTGGTTCCCCACTTTAAAACATGCCCCGGCATATGCACCGCACATGAACAGTCTTAAGCACATCAATATAAAGTCTTTCTTATCGTTAGTCCATTGGAGCAGACGTCTCTGCTTCAGCACAGCCTCGCGTCCTCCCTCCTAGGAGAACTCGGCCCCACGTGAGCTCAGAGAAACTCTCTTCTGTCCCCTTGCCTGAGGGAAAACAGCCAAACTCTCTTTGTATTACTCCCAGCATGGCAACTTTCTGTGTTGTTTTAAAAGACTTCCTTGTTCATTCAGACCAGGCTGATTAGCTGCACCTGAGGGTGTCTTATCCAAGGGAAATTAACTCCATTTATGCTGGAAAGTCACATAGTTACTAGCTCTCTAGTCCATTAGGACAGTGACTCCGTCACACTATTCAAGAGTGTCTATATTATTTATGAAAAAGCCTATATTTAGCCTATAATAGTAATAATCCCTTATGCCATGGCTGAGTTAAAGTCCCTCGGGTTCGCCTCGGGCCTTCAACTCTTCCAGCCTGGGCATTACTGGCCATTAATGCCCTTATCTGAGGGGATTATTACTTAAACAGTACTCATTTTCTGCTGAACCCACAAAAATAAAACAATCCAGGTTGGGATGAACTGAATTATTCCCCGTTTCTTGGTAAACAACCAATTCCAGAAACATGGTAAATAACTCAAATAGTAAAATGAAATGGAGCATACTATCTGCAAGCACATACTGAATTCACATACAAACACTCATTAAAACAACACCCCTGCAAATGATAAGAAACTGTATTCACTGGTAACAAACAAAACTCACACTCAATATCTTTTTTAGCTAATAGCACTTCTTTTCCTGCATCCAACACCAATTCTTGTGTCTTGTTGAAGGACGTATATGATACATTAAAATCCTCTTTATCTATCCCATAATTCACTGAATCACCCATTGACTATGATAGGTAGTATATCAGTCTAAATGTAACCGCTTCCTTAGGTGCCAAACCCAATAGGGATACTCTCAAATACTCCAATGGCAGAGCCACAAACGGACCTGCAATCCTATCCGATGTTACATCCTCATGCAATTTCTCCTCCACTACTGCCATATTTTGATACACAAATTTTAGACTAGTCGACAATCATGGTTAATAAGTTTCTTTAAATGAAATACAAAACCCAACCGTAAAGCCTTTACTGATAATGGTGGCTTCCTTTTTTCTTTTTACCTGTCTCGTAGATGGTCAACAGCATCCTCAACCTTTTTTTGACCTTCTCAACCACCTGGTCAATTACCTCCTCACCTCCCCTTTTAAAAATAACAGTGGAATGCTGAGTGCGCTCACCGATACTGATTCATGCTTGAATTTGCATGATCTGTACCACTTACAATGGCTCACATTGAAGAGCCAACAAACTCCTGTCTTCATTCCTGCTGATTCCCCATGCCCAAAGCCGCAGGCCAGGAATGGAAAAAGTAAAGGACTTTGTGATATCATCAATGATAGCCATACGTCATTCTCTTTCACGACCCAACTCATATTCTTCTTAACTGCCATTTCCTGCCCAAACTGCTCATCATAATTTCACCACTCACCACTCACACCCACCTTATACATCCCATATATCATAATTACAGAATGTTCTAAGCTATTGTTTCCTTATATCCATGCCTCTATTCCCATTTCAGTTCTTCTATCTGACCTGTCTACAGTTTTTCCATCTACTGGTAACAATATCAAAATACCCACACATTCTCTTTTCCAGATTTTTTATTTTGACCTCACTGGTCAACAGACTGACACGTCAGAAATATGACTCCTGTGTGCTGACTCCTTGGCCCAGCCTGCTCCGCTGCTCCAACTTGCTCTTTCCAAATACCCCCTACCATAATGCTTTGTGCTCAAACTATTTCCACTGCAGGATCCCTTCCTAACAGCTCTAGCCTTCCCAGCAGGGAATTTAATATACCAACCAAATCACCCAAATTTCCCACCCTGCTATTCCCTCACCATACCTTCACTATCTGAGCTATTACCCATATTTACTCACCTCCATACCCTAAATACATTATTACTAACCATCAAGGACCTCAACTCTTCTGTCAGGCATCACCTTTTCTCCTTTGCTGCCTTGTTCTGCAGATCTAAATGCCCCAGGCTACTTTTTGCTGTAATCCACTATTTCCCATTCATTCCCAGGAGCATCCTCTCTTCTTGTGCCTTTGCTGATTGAATCCTGCTTCTATATTGCACCACCTGGGACGCTGTTTTATTCCTTGGGGTCCGGTGTGTGTGTTCTCTCTCCTCCCTTGCTTGGCTTTTCTCAGCTTCAAAGGTGTTGCCTGCCTATTTTTCACCAACCTTCCGCTTCGTGGCACTATGTAGGAACCAGCCCACTGCAGGCCTGCAGATGCTTTCTTCTCTGCTGACGTTTCCACATGGCTCAAGCCTACTTCTTGTGGGGACTTCAGGCATTCACCTGTAGTGACCTTCCTTGAGCCAGGCCTGTCCCAGTCCTGCAGCTCTCCAAATGCACAACTGCCCACCCACATGATTCTTCCTTCATCATATTGGGAAGTATGTTGCTCCTCTGTGATGTGAACTCTGGCACTGCCTAATCTGTCCAAGGCTTCCCACTCCTAAGTACTACTAAACCATGTTACTACTCCACAAAATCTGTTGCTCCCTGTACTTCGCTACCCTCCTCATCTAATCCTGGATTCTCCCTAAAATGCCCCCTGTTCTAACAGGAGATATTTATGCAAAATGCTTGCTCAGATTGTCGATATCACCCACGAGTACACACATGGACACGTGTACTTCAATTATTAGTAAAATATAGTTTATTGAAATACTTTGCTGCGGACAGTGTTAGCAGTCAGGATACCACACACAGACAGCTAGTGGATTCACAACATCTCGAGATGTATACCTGGTAGTTGTATATTCCTGTGATCATGTAGTCTCGTGCGCAAAGCCAAGCAAATTTTCGGTCATGCCACGGTTGAGGGTCTGGCAATCTTGTGCACAGGACAAATCTATATAGTCCAAAATCAGGAGATAGGCTTCAGGAAAGCTAAATAAATGGATGTGGGGGTGTGTGTGTGTGGGGGGTGGGACACCTACTGTAAGCTTTTGAAATTAACAGCATATTAATTTATGGAACTTAACTTGTTGTTCCAGACATTAATTCAGCAGCAGCAGACATTTCAATAGCAGCAGACATGATTTCAATATTCGTAGACATTTTTACTAAGAGACAAGAATTAACCAATTACACACCTAAAGTTAACCACTGACATGCCAGAAGTTAACCCCTTACATGCCTAGGTCATCAAAATCAAGAAACTTTCATTCTCCCTATATTACACCTGTTGTTTATGAGGCCCAGGATGTTACTGAAGCAGTTGTTGAACAAAAAAATGTTACTAAATATTTTCAAGCATGTACTGTATGCATGTCTTTATTTATATAGCGCCATAAATGTACATAGCGCTTCACAGCAGTAATACACGTGACAATCATATAAATAAATAATTCAAATATCAGATCATGGGAATAAATGCTTCAGACATAAAAGTAATATTTTGGAAGAGGAGTCCCTACTCCGAAGAGCTTACAATCTAATTGGTAGGTAGGAAGAGCAAACAGAAACAGCAGGAGGACATTCCGGTAAGTGTGTCTGCAGGGGGCCAAGCTTTATGTATCGTGTATAGTATTAGCCACAGTGCTAATAATATACTTCTTTAAACAAGTGTCTCTTAAGGCCGATAGAAAGGGTGCTATTTGGGTATTGAGTGGAAGGGCATTCCAGAAGTGTGGGGCAGTCAGTGAGAAAGGTTTAAGGTGGGAGAGGGATTTAGATACAAAGGGGGTAGAGAGAAGACATCCTTGAGCAGAACGCAAGAGTCGGAATGGTGCATAGCGAGAAATTAGGGCTAATATGTAAGGAGGGGCAGAAGAGTGTAAAGCTTTAAAAGTGAGGAGAATTGAGTGCAAGATGCAAGATTTGATACGAAGCCAGAAGAGTGATTTCAGGAGGGGAAACGCTGAGACAGCTTTAGGAAAGAGTAGAGTGATTCTGGCAGCAGCGTTTAGGATAGATTGTAGGGGAGACAGGTGAGAGGCAGGAAGGCTGGACAGAAGGAGGTAACAGTAATTGAGACAGGAGAGAATGAGGGCCTGAGTCAGATTTTTAGCAGTCGAGCAACAGAGGAAAGGTCAAATCTTTGCAATATTGTGGTGGAAAAAGCGTCAGGTTTTAGATATGTTTTGAATGGGAAAGGAGAATGTGAGAGAGGAGTCGAGTGTGACCCCTAGGCAGCGTGCTTGGGCTACTCGGTGAATGATAGTACTTCCAACAGTAATGTGGAAGGAGGTAGTAGGGCCAGGTTTGGAAGGAAGTAAGAGGAGCTCTGTTTTTGCCATGTTAAGTTTAAGTTGATGGAGGGCCATCCAGGATGATATCGCAGAGTGACATTCAGAAACTTTGGTCTTTAAAGCAGGATCAAGGTCAGGAGTTGAAAAGTAAATCAGCATAGAGGTGATACTTAAACACAAGAGATGTGATTAGGTCACCTAGAGAAAGTGTCTACAGAGAAAAGAGAAAAGTTCCTAGGACAGAGCCCTGGGGTACCCCCACAGAGAGATTGATAGAGGATTAAGTGTTAGCAGATGAGAGACTTAATGTACAATGGGAGAGGTAAGAGGAGATCCAGGATAGAGATTTGTTATGAATACCAAGAGTATGGGGAATGTGAAGGAGAAGAGGGTGGTCCACGGTGTCAAATTCTGCAGAGAGGTCGAGTAATATGAGCAGAGTGTAATGACCTCTGTCTTTGGCAGCATGGAGGTCATTAGTTATTTTAGTGAGGGCTGTTTTAGTCGAGTGAGCAGTGTGGGAGCCAGATTGTAGAGGGTCTAGGAGAGAATAGGTTTTGAGAAAGTGGAGCAAGCGAGAGAATACAAGATGTTCAAGGAGTTTAGAGGCAAAAGGCAGGAGGGACGCAGGTTGAAAATTAGAAAGACAAGTAGGGTAAAGCTTGCAGTTTTTGAGTAATGGTTTAACTGTTGCATGTTTGAAGGAGGAGGGAAAGGTACCAGAGTAGAGGGAGGAGTTAAAAATGTGTGTGAGCATAGGAATTATAGTAGGAGCAAGATGTTTTTGGAGATGGGAGGGAATGGGGTCAAGAGGGCAAGTGGTAGAGGGAGAAGAGGAGATCAGCATTGACACATCCTCCTCTGAGACAGTGGGAAAAGAGTCAAGAAGGCAGGAGGAGAGTTAGGAAGCGGTGTAGGATGGGAGGAGGAAACAGAGGGGATGTTCTGACGAATGGATTCCACTTTTCCTTAAAATAGTCAACAAAGTCCTGAGGTGAGATGGAGGAAGAAGAAGAGGCAGCTGAGTGTAGTTTGAGTAGAGAGTCAAAGACAGAGAAGAGTCGGCATGGGTTAGACTGGTGCGTGTTGATTATTGAAGGAAAGTAGGATTGTTTAGCCTGAGAGAGGGCAGAGTTGAAACAGGATAGCATAAATTTGTAGTGAAGGAAGTCTGCGAGAGTGTGAGATTTCCTCCAGAGACGTTTAGAGGAATGAGTGCAGGAATGCAGCATGCGTGTGTGGGAATTTAGCTAGGGTCTGGGATTCAAAGGGCAACAACATCAGAGAGAAAGCGGGGCATGTAGATCAAGAGAGGAGGATAGGGCAGAGTTGTAGTTCCTGCCCAGGTTGTCAGGGTCTGGAGCTAAACTGAGAGAAGAGGGAAAAGTGTAAAGTGGAATCAAAGGCTGGTAGGTTAATAGAGCGCTGGTTTCTGCAGAAAAGAGGGGTAATTGGAGATGGAGAAAAGGATAAGCAAGAGAGAGAAAATGAGATGAGGTGATGGTCAGAGAGAGGAAAATGGGAAATGGAGAAATCAGAGAGAGAAATGTTTTTAGTGAAAACCAGGTCTTGGTAGTGGCCAACCTTGTGGGTGCTGGATGCAGTCCACTGTTGAAGGCCAAAAGAAGAGGTTAGAGAGAGAAAGCGAGAATCCCAAGGGAGAGAGAGGTCATTAATGTGGCAGTTGAAGTCCCAAAGAAGAAGAACAGGGGAGTCTGAGGAGAGAAAGAAAGAGAGCCAGGATTCAAAGTGAGAGAGAAAGGCAGAATGGGGATGAGTACAGGTAGGTGGGCGATAGATGACAGCCACGTGGACAGGGAGAGGAGAGAAGATCTGGACAGTGTAAGCCTCAAAGGAGGAAAAAGCAAGAGGGGGAGGAATAGGAAGTGTTCGGTAACAGCAGAGAGATGAGAAGAGGAGCCCCATGCCTCCACTCCTGCCATCGGGCATAGAGTGTGGGAGAAAGAAAGATCACCATAAGAGAGGGCTGCTTCCAGAGCAGAGTCAGACTGGGTGAGCCAGGTCTGAGTTCTAGCAAATAGGAGTAGAGCGTGAGAGAGAAAGAAATCATGCACAGAGAGGAACTTGTTAGAAAAGGAGTGAGCATTACAAATGGAACAGGAGAAAGGGAGAGAGGACGGAGGGTGGCAGCGGATGGGTATGAGGTTGAAGGGGTTGACACCAGAAGGAGTAGAAGTTGCATTTGGCAAGCGAGGATGAGAGCATGTAGAAATAAGGCAGGGACCAGGGGGAGATATCCACAGAGCAAGGAGGAGAAGCTTGGATAGAAAGAGAATGTGTGAGGATGATTTGTAGGGGTATGTATTAGTGCAGGAGGTATAGCTGTGTAGTGAGAGGGCGCAGGTAAGAAAGTAGTTCATGTGAACTGAGTAGTGGCGAAGAAAGGAGAGATGGAGATATATGAATAGAGTTGGAGACATGAGGCTGATAGAAATAAGTGTTTAATTTGAAAAGAAGTGAAATATAAATAGTAAAGGCAGCATCACAGCAATAGTAAAGGGCTGAAATGTGCAGTCTGGGACAGATAATATCCTCCTTTCCAGCGTAGATCAAATTGAGGAATCAGGGCCAGTAGGTGTTGACCAACCCATTGCTGCATTCAATTAGACCTGCTGCTTGTGGGTGGTAAAGAATATGCAAAGTCAATTGTAATCCACTATCCTTTGGCCAAGCCTGGACCATGGATCCAGTGAAGTGTGTTCTCTGATTTGATTGAGTCTCCTCGAGAATTCCATAGGGCATGACCACCTGTTGTAGAGATAGCTTTCTCAGCTCCTAGCTTGGATTTTCCTCCTCTCCTGTAGGTACCATTTCCCCATAAGCATGGTGGCCTGTTGTGCGACATTGCTGTGGAACATCAGGCCCTGATCGTGTACCAACGCTCCTATGGGTGTCAGTTTACTGTGACTTCATCCTGTCCAGTGATTCGTTCTACGGGTTGAAGGGCCATGCAGGCCGCAAACAACATCTTTTTCATTGGGGTATACCATTGTTGGGCCCCTGTGAGTGGTTTTTACCAGAATCCCACCGGAGTCTGCTGCTTCTGGTTATCTTTACTGGTTTCCTGATATAATCCCCAGGACATCACATTTCGGTGCAACATCCAACTTGAAAAATAAACTCCTGGCTTTGGAGGGCCTTGTCATGATCGAGGTATGAGGGGTTAAAGGGATCTGTGTATCTGCATCCCCCTGCTTCAGCAGAATTGCCCCAGGTCTGAGCTGTATTCCACCAGCAGTCTGTGTTATATTCCTGTATGTGTAGAAATCATGTCGGGAGGGAAAGGGTTAACCATATTGTGTATATGTTGATCTGCATCCCCCTGCTTCAGTAGAATTAATTGCTATGTTATGTACAGTATTAACATGGAGAGAGGGTTAACTGTGTATTTGTCATAATGTAAACACCATAGAACCATATCTCTGTATGTGTTTGTGCTACAAGGCTGAAATTTGGATATGCTTTCCTATGCAACGAACACAGGTTGCACAGATATTGTTAATCTGATTTAAAATATGGGAGAAATAGTTATGTTATCACTGTTTTTACTATAACTTTGGATATAAGTTTGGAGGCTCGCCAAATGGCCCCTTTGATATGTAATTGTACAATCAAAGGATGCCACTTGAAAGGCTTCATTGCATATGCAGCCAGGTCCCACAACTAGCTGATAACCATTTCACCTGTCAAAAGTGACACCCTACATGAAAGACCCCTGCCCCATAAGCATTTTTGCTAGACAGGATGGCAACGAAGGCATCATGTCATAGTTTTTTATAAATGGGCTGGCCAAGTAGCCACAGGGGAGGGTTGTATTAATGAGGGGCTGGGTAAACCCAGCTGTTTGCGTTACCTGGCAACCTGTGATTGGGTCAAGATTTGTCTTCACCAATAACTGAACTGCCATGGTAGGAATGGGGGTCTGAGTCTATATAGTTGCGTGCACCCCTTATTCCTGTGTTGGTTGCTTGTTGCTGTCATTTTGTCGTGCTTGTTGTGACCTATAACAACTAAGGAGCTGCTATTCGGCTGAATATCTCCTTGTCCAACCTCAGTAAGTGTAAATATTTCTGTAATGTTATTTGCTTGATGTATTGTCTGTTCTGCTCATAGGAAATAAACTCATTCAGTTTACTATATCCTAGTCTTGTTCAATCTGGCCCGGTTATTGTATATATGTGCGTTTTTCTCGTCACAGGCCTAACCATTGATGTTGTGGTATCGCCTCATTAGCTGTTTGGTAGGCACTCTTTTATTCTGTCCCCCACAAGAATGGCGACTTCTTGATGGGTGTCGCAGTGATGGAGTTCAACACTTTGTTATTTGAGTTACATAGCTGTGGACAGTGTTAGCAGTCACTATAACACACAAACAGCCAGGAGACCCCAACATCTTGAGATGTATGCCAGGTAGTTGTATATTCCTGTGATCACTGTGAGCAAAGCCAAGCATGCTTTCGGTCATGCCACGGGTGAGGGTCTGGCAATCTTGTGCGCAGGACAAATCTATATAGTCTAAATTTAGGAAACAGGCTTAGGGGAACAAATCTAATTAAATGTGGTGGTGAGCACCTACAGCTGCAACAGCTGGTTGTAGACTGCTTGCCTTGAAAAATCTGCTTTTAAACCCATCCCACTCTGCGAGATTTCTGCAACCAGACTAATGGCCCATCGTATTAACACAGTGGGGGTCCTTGCATTTGAATTGGACTCATGCTGTTTTAATCTTACCGGGCTGCGAGTCCCATTCAAACGCAGGAACCCCTGCATTGTTAATCCGATGAGCCATTATAGCCTGCTATGGACCATCTTACCGGTTACTACGAGAGGGTTACAGAGTTTCCTTGGCAAGCAGTCTAAAACTAGTAGTTGCATTGGTATGCTTTCGAAACAAACAGCATGTTAGTTTATGGAAATTAACTTCTTGTTACGGATATTATTTCAGCAGCAGCAGACATTTCAACAGCAGCAGATATGATTTCAGCAATTGTAGACTTTTTTTTACTAAGAGACAAGAATTAACCCATTACATACCTAAAGTTAACCCCTTACATGACAAATGTTAACCCATTACATGCCTAGGTAATCAGAAACAAGACAAATATTCATTCTCCCTACACCCCCTAAGCCAGTAAATGTTTTCATAAAATGGTCTGCGGAGATGAACCCGTTTAATATCAGCTCCGGGACCCACTACTTCGGAAGATACACACCTCCATAAATGTTGCCGGTCTCTCTTCCATGTCCCTTAAATAATAACATAGTCAAACTCTAACCTTTTAATACATTGATTGTCACTATGGCTACCTTTGCCCACAACGGTTGCCTAGACAGACACATTTTCAATCAATGAACACCATAAATAAATAAAGGTATTACTTACCTCTGACGGAATGAATGCCACCCTCCTCATCCAAAGGGAGCACCACCAAAAAAAAAAAACAATCGTCACCCAATAAAAATGAAATCCCAAAAAACATGAAAAATTAATCAATGACAAGAAACACATAAAGTAGGAACAACAATTAAATCGAGAGCGAGAGAGAGCGAGAGATATTAAATTTAGTAGTTTCTCCAGCTGTATATAAATTCTCTCAAACTTCCTTCCAAATATATTAGGGAGACATGCCTGTGGTCCCAAGGTGGGAGATATGCTATTGGCTATGCAAAGTATATTTAAATGATTCCCATCCCACACTTAATAAAATACTTTCCACACTAACTATATAGCATTGATAAACATAAGGCACCAACCTAATGACTGGAATGGTGTCAGACCCAACAGGATAAGAACCCACAACTGCTGCTTTTCTAGGCCACAGCTCTATACATACAACTGGAGACCCTACTAAATTGAAAGGGATGTTCAACAAATGTGCCAATCTTCAAAAATTTTAATAAATGGAATACAACTAGAAGAAACCGATGACTATGTCTACCTTTTGAATGAAATCAATAGGAGAAGGAAGATGGTATGGAGTTCATTTGGAAGAAACAAGACACTATTTCAAGGGAACCTTCCTCTGAGACTGAAGTGGAACCAGTGTATTCGAGCCATTCTTTTTAGGGCATATTGGCCACCCAATTAAAACATATTTTTAATTAAAAAAATAAATTGTGTTGTGCTTCATTCCACTGCTTTAAATAATTTGATTTTGATATGGATCAAGAATGTGATTTGCACAATTTTAAATTTAATGGGAATTATATGTCAATACCTTAGTAAGTTCGATAGCATGCAATAGATAGTTTCTTAGATAGTTAGGTTTACACAAGCCCAGCAGGGAGCTGCCAAGTCGATTCCCTTCCCCAGATGGGTCATCCAGATGATAAAAGCAATGGATGGATTGGGGTAGGGCAGTTACAGTACATTGGGGCTTGGGGTCTCTCCTCTCCTTTCTGAGCACTACATCATCCCACCCCCTACCAATAATTGTGTGTATTTATGAAATTTGATCAAAATTCACACACAAAATTAAAACTAAAATGTGACCTGTTAGCACAATTCTAATTCTAAGCAATTGAATACTCATGTTCTATTAAAGATCATGATAAATGGCTCCCAGATAACATGTTGGCATGTAAACTATTGGTGCACACTGAATAATATGATAATCTGCTAATCAGGAGAAAAAAAACATAATCTTCACTGCAACTGTTGACATGCAAATCATTTTTGGTGATTGTCATAAGCACACCATATTTATTAATGATAAAAAAGATGTTCTTGTCTGTTCATCGTGTTTTGACTCCAATGTCCATCAGTTTCCTAGAGGGAGTAAAAAATAACTCTGCTCAAATAACTTTTAAACAATATTGCCAAATACTACAAAAAAAAAATAACCTAAAAACTGCACTTCCAAGCTTTAATAATTACATCTTGAAGCTCGGTAAATGCGCTTCAGTAAAAAGAAATGCTTACTGTATGCTTTTCTTTAACAAGTATGAACCATACAGTTTCTTTATTTAATTTGTATGTGTTCTGAATGCAAAATATAAATGTATTTCTGTCACATTAGCACAGGTGGAGTTTGTTGTGATGGTCATATGAGACAGCTTCTTGACTTATCTATGTTTTACAAGCTAGTCTAGTCAGTGGCAGATTTTCCATTAGGCCTGGGCCTAGGTCAGCAACATTTTTTGGCGGCAAAAATGTCCATCCCCCATATACCTTTGCTGCGCTCAGGCCTATTGGGAATTCTCTTAGCTGCTGAGGCCGCCTCCACACCTGCCACCTCCCTCTGAACCGCAGCATCAAATGACACAGCGGACATCACCAACATGACGTCACACGGCGTCTCGTTGCCATGGCAATGTGACGCCATGCGCGGTCATATTGGTGGCGTCCATGGTGTCATGACACCGAGTTTCAGAAGGAAAAGGGGGTGGCAACAATGAGGTGGCCACAACAGCTAAGTGCCTAGGGATTTTCAAATCCACCGCTGAGTCTAGTACTGTATCCTGGGAGAATACTTGCAAATTACTGTAACTCACTTTATTAAATACAACACTAAAAATCCTGTCCTGTTTAAACATAAATGTACCTAATAACAGAAGCTCTGCTACTACATATAACCTCATATCTTTATGCACTAAGCCTCTGACTGTAATAAATGGAAAGCAAAGGACTTCACAGAGCAAAGAACCCTCCGTAGCTCATGAAAAAGAAAAAATAATAATAGCAAATGTTCTAATACCAAATTCAACAATTGGAAAAAAAACAGAACTGCGCAAATGTTAAACACTGATCAAAAGCAACTAACAACCGTAGCAATAAATAAATATAAAAAATATAATAGTATAACCTCTAGGTTTGCCCTAAAATATGTTTGCTAGTTTAGAAAATGGTACTCACTACACAAACCCTATTGTGGTGTCATTTTAAAACTAGAAACTACAAAGCATTACCAAGTTTTTTCTAAACCTAGACCATAGAGATTCCGCTTTTCATTGTTTATTTCCTACGTTAAATCTGTATTTATTTTTTTTCATGTTTTTTCTGTTTTCTTTTTATTAAAAGAAAAATCTTTATCAGTATTAATATTACCAGTCGCGAAAATGGACACATTTGAAATTTGTATTTATCAGGGCTTTCATTTCAGTTTCCAAATTCCCCTTATGTTGCATTTGTCATCTATCTGTTGCTGGGCTGCTACAAGTGGTGGGACTCGGTTAGTCGGTGCTGTTCTCTGGTGATTTTCAGTTAAAACCTATATCCGGAATCCCTAACTATAATCTATTGTCTGTGAATGTACCCATTTCCTAGAATTCTTACTGGTCTTACCTTTGGCTATCACTTCCTGGAAAAACAGGTCCACAGACAGCTGCACCTTTAAAATTCCAAGTATTTATTTACGCTTTTAATGCTTGTTGAACACTTCTAAATTAACTATTTGGACCTGATTTACAGTTTAGAAAATGAGTGTTACAAAATTTGTGTTCTCATAAAGAACCCAGCACTGCACCATCAATATTTCAGAAAGGAGATCACAATTTAGTATAGAATAACAGAATGACAAACATCTGTTCTTAAAATATTATAAAGCCTTAAATAAGAACTATTGACTATCAATACATTTTTAATCTTTCATAATCATACGTCAATAAATAGTTACATAGTTACATAGTAGATGAGGTTGAAAAAAGACATACATCCATCAAGTTCAACCTACAGTATGCTAAATTTAGATGATAGTTACTTTATGCTATATTTTTACTTACAGTATATTGATCCAGAGGAAGGCAAACAAAAACTTCCAGTGAAATATCATCTAATGATATCTCATAAAGGAAAAAATAAATTCCTTCCTGACTCTAAATATTGGCTCCGTGGTTCAACATCCTTCCCATATTTACTTATTTTGTGTATCCCTGTATACCCTTCCTTCCTAAAAAGATGTCCAACCTTCTTTTGAAGATATTTATTGTATCTGCCATCACAGTCTCCATGAGTAATGAATTTCACCTTTTAACTGCCCTTACTGTAAAGAACCTTTTCCTTTGTTGCTATTAAAATCTCCTTTCCTATACATTTAGAGGATGACCCCATTTAGTTTGTACTGCCCTTGGGATGAATAGTTCTTTTGATAGCTCCTTGTTTTGTCCCGAATATATTTTTATACAGTTATCATAGCCCTTCGTGATGCATCTTCTGATCTAAACAAATCTAATTTAGCTACCCTCTCCTCATAAATTATATTATCCATCCCCTTTATTAATTTGGTGGCTCTTCTCTGCATTTTTTCATACTGTCTTTTCTATGGAGGGGTGCCCAAAATTGTACTCCATATTCGAGGTGTGGTCTTACTAATTCTGTATGAAGGGGCATAATTATGTTTACTTCCCTTCCATCTATTGCCCGTTTAATGCAATATAAGTTCTTGTTTGCTTTTGCTGCTACTGTGTGACTTTGGGCACTCTTGCGAAGTCTGCTGTCTACAAGCACTTCTAAATCCTTCTCCATCAAGGATTTTCCTAATTTGTGTATTGCCTGTTTATTCTTGTTTTCCCAACGAATAACCTTACAGTACATTTATCTGCCATTTACCTGCCCAAGTTTCCAGTCTATCCAATTATTTTTGAAGAGAAATGACATCCTGCTCTGATTCTACTACCTTACACAATTTAGGGCCTCATGATATAAGCAGCGATAAGCCACTTATCGCCTGCTTATCACCAAAAAAGCCTACTGCTATTCAGTAAACCCCAATAAACTGGCGATAAGAGCAAAAATCGCCGCTTTTTTATTTGCCAGCTTCTCAAACTCGCTCAATTCTAGTAGCCCCGATCAGTTTATTGAGGCTGATCGCCGCTCTAGTATGGAGATTTCCTCTCCAAATCGCCTCGCCACAAAAAGTTGTCAAAACGGGGGTGAGAAGCTGCCGAAAAGCGGCGAGACGGCACTTAGAAAATAAAATGCATTTTTCCTACATCAGATTGAGACTCCGAGAGCTGATATCCATTAATATCAGCACCGGAGACCCCCGTCATGAATCCCATGCAATAAAAATGCATTTATAGGTCACTTCATTACCTTAGCGGCTAACCACTAAGGCAATGAAGGGTTAACCACCAGTGCCTTGCTTATTGTGGGTAGCGGGGGTGGGTGAAGGGGATATTTGGCCCTTGGTGGGTGTTTAGGCCTTGCGGAGGGATTGCGGTTGGACTTAACCCCTTCATAACTTTAGATGGCTCTCTCTGTCTGCAGCAGAAACAACTCACCTGGTGAGCCTTTTTCAAAGGGCCGATCTCGGCGACGGCTACTCGCCATTTGTTAAAATGTTGCTGCTATCACTGGTATTCGGGGCTTTCTGCATACCGTGATAGCAATGCTGCAAAAATTGGTGATTTAGTTTATGAAGCCTTTAGTTTTCATCAGAAAGGATGGAGACTTTGCTCTCTTTGTTAACCTCAAGGTCATTAATAAACAAGTTAAAAAGCAGGGGTCCCAGTACCGATTCCACGCTCAACTTTAGCCCAACCTGAACAAGTTCCACTTAATACAACTCTCTGTTGTCTATCCTTCAACCATTATCCAATCCAGATGAAAATATTTGTACTGAGTCCAATTTACTTTATTTTGTGCTGTAACCTATTGTGTGGAAAATATAAAAAGTCTTTGCAAAATCTAAGTAGACCACATCAACTGCATTACCCTGGTCTAAATTCCTATTTACCTGCTCAAAGAAACTAATAAGGTTAGTTTGGCATGACCTATCCTTCAAAAATTCATGCTGACTATTACTAATAAAAAAAAATTCCATTAGGTATTCCTGAATATTATCCTGTACTAAACCTTCAAGTCACTTCCCCACTATTGATGTCAGGCTTACAGGTCTGTAATTCCCAGGTTGTGATATAGCTCTCTTTTAAAATATATTGTAGGCATCACGTCTGCTTTACACCAATCTTGTGGTACTGAGCCTGTGGAAATGGAGTCCTTAAATATTTAATGTAATGGTTTGGCAATTACTCAACTTAACTCCTTAAGAACTCTTGGGTGTATGCCATCTGGACCAGGTGCTGTGTTTACTTTAATTTTATCAAGCCGCCTACGAACTTCTTTCATTAACCAATTGTTCATTAATATAGATGTTGCGACTTCCTCCTGCGGCACTACTATTGCAATTGATTCTTCCCTTATAAATACAGATGCAAAACATTTGATTAATACATCGGCTTTTTCCTTATTTCCAATAATTTTCCTGCCCATCTCACACTAAAAGGGTCCTATATTTTATTTTCTACATTCTCTGTTATTAAGGTATTGAAATAATTTTTTAGGCTTGACTTTACTTTCTATTGCAATGTTTTTTTATTATCATTTTTGCTACTGTAATTTAATTGCCCTTTTTAAAGTTTTGTTACATTCCTTGTAATTCTGATATAATGCCTCTGTCCCTTCTGACTTTATTTATTTATAAAATATTTTACCAGGAAGTAATACATTGAGAGTTACCTCTCGTTTTCAAGTATGTCCTGGGCACAGAGTAAGACAAATAATACATGGTTACAAATACAATTACATAAATGAACAGGGTATACATTATATACAAGACATTGCGTGCACAGTTAAAGAAAATATATATTATGGGCGTATGAAACAGTTACAGACCAGATTAAAATGTGAGACAGCCTTAGATTTGAAAGAACTTAAACTGGTGGTGGATGTGAAAGTCTTTGGTAGGTTGTTCCAGTTTTGGGGTGCATGGTAGGAGAAGGAGGAACGTCCGGATACTTTGTTGAGCCTTGGGACCATGAACAGTCTTTTGGAGTCTGATCTCAGGTGATAAGTGCTGCAAGTGGTAGGGGTGAGGAGCATGTTCAGATAGCTGGGTAGCTTGCCCATAAAGAATTTAAAGACAAGACAGGAAAGGTGAACTTTGTGCCTAGACTCTAGTGATGACCAATCTAGTTCTTTGAGCATTTCGCAGTGATGTGGGTTGTAGTTGCATTGGAGAACAAAACGACAAATTGAATTGTAGAGGGTGTCAAGTTTGCTAAGGTGGGTTTGAGGTGCCGAGCCATATACTATGTCACCATAGTCAATAATTGGCATTAGCATCTGCTGTGCGATACGCTTTCTGACCAGGAGACTTAGGGAGGATTTGTTCCTGTAAAGTACCCCTAGTTTGGCATAGGTCTTGGTTGTCAGGGCATCAATGTGCATCCCGAATGTTAAGTGGGAGTCAAACCATATGCCCAGGTATTTAAAACTAGTGACAGGGGTTAGGGTGGTGTTAGCGTTTGTTCTAATCAGGAGCTCAGTCATTAGAAGCTTTACAAATTTAGGGCCCCATGCAGTAAGCGCCGATAAGGCTTTTATCGCCATTTTCCCGACAAAATTGGATTTGAGATTCAGTAAGCGCCGATAAGTGCTCAAAATCGGCAGTTTTTCTTGCCGATAAAAATTTATCGGCATGCGGCTGCCGATAACCCACTTATCGGCACTTTTTGAAATCGGCTGTATTCTAGTAGCCCCGATCAGCTTATCGGTGCTGATAGCCACTCAAAATGGAGATTTCATCGGCAATTGGTCCCGCCAACTAAAGTTGGCAAGTTGGAGGGGAGAAGGATCGGCAAGGTTGCCGGGACGGCACTTAGAAAAAAAACCTCATCTCTACATCAATGGAGTCAATGGAGCAGGGACATACAACATTATAGGAGTGTTTACGTTCTATTGCTCATAATAAAAATGTGCTTGGCATTACAGTGTCAATGTCAATCACTTCATCGCGTCACCGCTTACGTTTATTATTGGCACAACATTGTACTTTTCAATGTTATGATGATTTGCGTGTCACATTAGTCTTAATGTTATGATGTGTCAAGGGAAACTCCTATAGTAAACTCCTAAAGGAACAGGTCACATAATATGAAACATGTTACTTAAGTTTGCTTCAATTTATTATATGATGTAACACATTTCACACATCTAACAGATCCAGCGTATACTAATGTTGGTATACATTAGAGAATGCTTTGAATGTGTAACGCATGATCAAATGTAAATGTAGCTGTTTGTTTTCATGTTTACATGTACTTTGTGACCTCCCTCTTTTGATGACGTCTGCAATTGGACACTCAATAACATTGCATGTTTACATTGTACACGATGCGTTAGAATCACTTCATGCTAAGTTATACACACATCTATAATAGTTACTCATTTTCACACGATTGAAACATAATCAATAGCAAGTATCCTGATGGCATAAAATTATGCATATGCACACTCACAATTAGTTCATGTGAATATGTGACAATAACATGCCAAATTAGACATGTTGCAACGTACTTTTTCAACGTCAATGTCATGGTTGTATCCTAATGAGATGACTGAGTGTTGCGTTCAGAAGTGGTACATGCATTGCACATTCCATAAATACTTGCGAATAAATGCTTGTACAAAGCTTAACTTTAAATCATTGTCAAATATCATGATTGCCTGGTGAACACACATAAATAATCCGTTTAATTCGTACTGGATACCCGTTTGGAGTTAACTACTTGGATATGTTAATGTAACACCTTGCACTTCATCAAGTCACCTGACATCATCACATAGGTATTTAAAGGAGGCCAATTACCTGCGCATTGACAGCTACAGACCTGAAAATGATGCGAATGTTTATGAGACGGAGGAAGATTCTATTGGAGGAGAGGCTTGCTGATGGAGAGGATGTCACAGGCCAAGGAAGGGACAGAGACAGGGACAGGGACGCAGAGAGGAGAGGGAGAGGTCGAGGGAGAGGGAGAGGGCAAGGAGATGAGAGGAGAAGAGAGAGGAGAGAAGTTGTGCCTCATCCTCGTTTGTACAGGGAGAGAACCATGTTACATGGGATGAGTGATGACGAGATTATAAGTCACTATCGTTTCAGTTCAGCAGCAATCTTAGCTCTTTATGAAGAGATACGGGGAGATTTAGATTTTGTGACAGCCAGAGGTCGTGCAGTCCCTGGGCTTGTTAAAATGCTGTGCTCATTACATTATCTTGCTTCCGCGTCATTCCAGACAACTGTGGGCATAGTGGGCGGGATCTCGCAATCTACATTCTCGCGGGCCTTTACCCAGTTTCTATGTGCACTCAATAGATGCGCTAGGAAATATATTCATTTTCCTACAGAGTGCACAGAGTGGCTGGAAGTCAGGAATGGCTTTTATACCATAGCCGGGATACCATGTGTGATGGGTGCAATAGATTGCCCCCATGTTGCTTTGATCCCGCCTAGTCAGAGTGAGCATGCTTACTGCAACCATAAGCACTACCATTCCCTGAATGTACAGGTGGTATGCGATGCCACGATGAAGATTATGCATGTGGTAGCCAAATTCCCTGGTTCCAGTCACGATTCCTCTATCCTGAGAAACTCATCAGTCTTCCATGCTTGCGAAGAAGGCTATTTTGGACCTGGTTGGCTGGTGGGTGAGTACATATTATGATGTAAAAAAAGAAAAGAGAAAAAAGCGCCGATTCCTAGTGCATTACTGTGCAATAAAATATTTAATTTCCCAAAAAGGCACATAAAATGAACTAACAAACATAGATAGATAAAAAGCATGTTATGAGATAATACTCATGCTCCAAAGGATCAGCAACCACCGCTTCACTGCTACACTGCTCCGTGGCTTCACCGTGTCCAAACATGTCCTCGTGGTTCACCGTCAAACAGGAACTCACGAAATTGGGCTCACCGCAACTCCTCTCCCTGGTCACACACCAACAGATGAACTTTGGTTCCCTCCGGGGACGATAGATGTGGCGGGACTGCAAATGACGTCCCCGGAGGAATAACGTGGCACATATATCTACACGATCCATCATAGAGAGAACATTTGGCCTTCTCAAGACACGATTTAGGTGTTTAGATAGAACAGGTGGGGCACTTCAATATAAGCCTGCTAAGGTGTCAGATATTATAATTGCATGTTGCATTTTGCACAATCTGGTACTCCACAATAATTTAGAAACAGACATACGTCAGGCCTTGGAGGAGTAGCATCCCGTACATTTACCAGCTGACACTGAGCAAACAGCCATTGGTGTGGAGACACGTCTGAATGTCATAAACACCTATTTTTCATGTAAGCAAATACATATATGTTCATAGTACTACATAGATGTATTAATTAATTGTAATGATAAATACATGTGTCCAAATACCATTCTCTTAAGAAATAGATGAATATGGTTCTCACACCTTACTCTTCTCTGCTGTGTGGACAATTGCATGTGGCACCGGTATATCATTCATCAACAGGTTGTATTATACTTCTTACCACTAAAAGGTGTTGTGGGTACGTGAGGAAATAATGTGTACTAAATCTATATTTTCTGTACATGCTATTTTTGGTTATGCATACACAATAAACCTACTATGTCGATAGCCAATAGCTAGTGAAGTATGGTTACATAAAATTTTTCTTTTGGAGTGTGACATGTGTGTCACAATGATGTGTAGACTATTGTGTATTTAAGATCATATTTCACGTATTCTAGATAATGTTTCATATCACATACAAAATTGTCACTTCTGTGTGTTGCTTACCTTAATGAATATGTCATGACAATGATTTGTATTCATTCATGTTTTATTTTTCAAGGTATATCACTTCAAGGACTGCTCATGGTATGTATTTGAATTCACATTTGTCATAAGATGTGCTAACCTCGATACAGGTATAGTTACATGATGTATAAACATAACGTAATGAAAAAGATGTGACAATTGAAACATGTCGTTTCTGTATTGTGTCCGTGCGTTTATCTACACTTGGTGGTTATTGTGCATTGTGTTTTCAAATCATTACGTACATTACATAACATGTAATTTTGGCAACCTAACAACATACATTCATGCACATGAGCGCTGTTAACACTCAATGCATGTTTGTATGAAAAGACCCAAATGTGTTAAACATAATTAACATTGCAATGTATGTGATTAGTTCTTCTCTCACTTCATCTTCATATTGATTACTACATTGTCACATGTGTATGTATAAGTGAAAGATATGTGTTGATTTGACGTTCATCTAACATTTGACAAAATGTTAACACCATTCCAAAGTATAGTTCTTTTTATTCTCTACTTTTCCTAAATCATTCAACACAATGACAATGTAGTTAATCAAAGTTTTATTTCATTCACGTTAGTTATTCATAATGATCATGATCCTTTATAACTACTGTCAACATATGAACATAAATGAAGTGGACATTTGCATACGCACACATTTCTGCAACATAGTGTGTGTGTGTGTGTTGTATTTTTTGTGTGATGCATGTATTTCTAACAGAAATAATATAAACCAACATTATAATGTTGCTTTTATCATCGGCCTCACTTAGCTATGTATGTGTTGAACGTTTACTAATAACACTAAACTATAGTTACTCGTGTGAATTAAATGTACACACAAATGTTCATGGTTTAATGATCTGTACCTAACATTCATTAGCTCATGCATGTTAGGTTACCACTACGATTTAGGTGATAATATAACATTCACACGACTAAACAGTTTCTATCACCTCCCTATTGTTATTGTGTACGTTCAGATACAATGTCTACGAGTTGTTATGTAGCATTTACATTCTTTGACAAGCCACACGTGAGATTATAATATATAGTAGATTAATGTGTTTGCTGAGTGATAATAATTGTTGCATATATCACATGGCAATTCATATAATGTTAGTAGAAAAGAAAACAATATCAATATAAGTTCTAACTTCAGTGCTTAGCAACATCATTATGATAATTAAGTGCATAGTAAATATTTGCACTATAGGATAACATTATGTAGGGATTGTTAATCTGCGCACCAATCATTGAAAGCATTGTTACATATTTATTATAATAGTTGTTCGCTAGTCATCACAATCATCTAATATAACGATTGGCCCATCTGAAATCATACATTGGTTCCATGTATTCATCCTCGACATTTGTGAAATACAGCAAACACATGATGTTCAAAGATGGCACATTTATCTATGTCTCAGCATGACAACGCTTAACACATCTCTATATGATTGTGGATATTCACGCATAAGTAACATATATGTTTAAACTGCAAGGATAAAACTACAGATACAGAACTGTCTCATTTTTCAAATCACGTTGCTGGCATTACTACTGATATGTTTGTTCCGGTGCCTGTATACATTATAATGTGCGCGCACAACGTCTGTTGCGCGCACACGTCACGAATGTGTGGACTAAGTCTTAGCGCATGTGCAAAACGATGTGTACGCTGTGCGTTCAATACATGTCCCTCCATCGTGCTGCTAGCATTATGCATATCATGGCTGAAAGTTATGATATGGAAGCGAAACAAATTCACTTCTACACACGTACATATCTAAACTTTGTAAACGGACGTGTGCCCACGGCAAAAACGGACGATCAGCCAATGAGCGAACAAAATACGTGTGACATCATGTTAAGGCACCGTGAAATGCACGCAAACACCCTCCCACTGAATGAACATTGGCCTCCAGCGCTGTGCACGCACCGCCCCACCGACGCACGCGCATGACACACTGCACTGACCGTAACAATAAGCTACGGGCACAGCCAATACTGTTTCACGCGCGCACGTCGGTTGGGGGTGGGGCTTGCATCGGTAACCTTTTTAAGGACGCCTTGGGACATGACCAGGTTCCCACGTCATATGTGGGCGACACTTTGTTTTTATATGTTGAATGCTAAACAATGAGGTGTGTGTGTTACAGTTAGTGTAACATGTTGAAATGATACTTTAAAAGCGATAATCATCTATGATTTAGGACTCCGTCACCAATGTGTACTAATGGTTCATCATGTAGTATATTGTTATAGGAAATAATGTCTTTGTGCACGCTACATGTAAGGCTGTCTGCAATGTTAAGCTGTATACACTCATTTGGCTAACAAATGGTGTATATTATTAATGTACACATATATAATTTGAGTAAAGGCATAACAAAATTTGTATTTACCATTCTTGTAGAAGTCAAAACTGATTTGGCTGCAACTGCTCTCTCCAGGAAGGCACAACAGTATCATCCATGATTGAGGCAACCGTTGAATCCTGAATCACACACATCTCCATGAGGGCGTCATATGGATCTGCAGTGGCTTCTTCAAACAAGACGTCCGGAGGTATGTACAGTTGTTGGTTGTTTTCACATCCACATTGGTATTGCCCATATAAGTTTGGATACATATCATAGTAGTTATGTCCATCTTGCATCTGGTCTTGATGAATGGAGGGTGCAGGTATCTCAGCAGACGCGACAGCCGGTGCGGCTTCAGTGTAACTGGTATTAGGCAAAAATATGCTATTTAACAGAAGATATGTTCCATGTTCCATGGTAACTTTAAATGATGGCGCAACATGCCAGCATCCATATCATTGATCTAGCCCAGGGGTGGGGAACGTCAGGCCTGAGGGCCGTATAAGGCCATCGAAATCATTTGGTTTGGCCCTGCTAAGGCAACTGCTATAACCGTGGTTGCGCTAATTGAAAATAAATGGCCGCCGCGCCCGATTGGGAGGAGGTGGTGTGAGGCGCCGGCAGCCCTACACGATCCCCAGAAGCCACCGTACTAGCCCCAGCAATCCCTCAGCAGCCACCGTACTTCCCATGCACTCCCCCCTGCACGTCCCGCTGATTGCAGTGGGGGTTCCCCTTCTCGCCCTGTCCCCGTGGGACATCCCCACGTCCCGCTGATTGCAGTGGGGGTTCCCCCTTCATGCCCTGTCCCCGCGGGACGTCCCCGCATCCCGCTGATTGCAGTGGGGGTGTTCCCCCTTCTCGCCCTGTCCCGGCATCTCCAGGCTGGAGATGGTCATGGGGGGGGGATTGGTTGGGTGGCAAGCGGGGCAGTGGTGGTGCTCGGTCCCGCTGCCTTTCCTCTGTGTGTGTATGCATGTGTGTGTGTTTGTGTGTGTATGCATGGGTGTGTGTGTGTATGCATGGGTGTGTGTGTGTGTGTGTGTGTGTGTGTGTGTGTGTGTGTGTGTGTGTGTGTGTGTGTGTGTGTGTGTGTGTGTGTGTGTGTGTGTGTGTGTGTGTGTGTGTGTGTGTGTGTGTGTATGTGGGAGTGTGTGTATATATATATATGGGACTGTGTGTATATATGTGGGAGTGTGTGTATATATGTGGGAGTGTGTGTATATATGTGGGAGTGTGTGTATATATGTGGGAGTGTGTGTATATATGTGGGAGTGTGTGTATATATGTGGGAGTGTGTGTATATATGTGGGAGTGTGTGTATATATGTGGGAGTGTGTGTATATATGGGGGAGTGTGTGTATATATGGGGGAGTGTGTGTATATATGGGGGAGTGTGTGTATATATGGGGGAGTGTGTGTATATATGGGGGAGTGTGTGTATATATGGGGGAGTGTGTGTATATATGGGGGAGTGTGTGTATATATGGGAGTGTGTGTATATATGGGAGTGTGTGTATATATGGGAGTGTGTGTATATATGGGAGTGTGTGTATATATGGGAGTGTGTGTATATATGGGAGTGTGTGTATATATGGGAGTGTGTGTGTGTGTGTGTATATATGGGAGTGTGTGTGTGTATATATGGGAGTGTTTATATATATGGGAGAATGTGTATGTGTGTATATATGTGTGTGTGTGTATATATTGTATTGTATTGTATTGTATGTCTTTATGTATGTATACTGTATATTTATATATATGGGAAAATGTGTATGTGTGTATGGGAGTATGTGTGTGACACCAGAGGTACCCCCACCCCATCAGTCACCCCTGCCCCGGTCAGTCAGTCACCCCTGCCCCGGTCAGTCAGTCACCCCTGCCCCAGTCAGTCAGTCACCCCTGCCCCGGTCAGTCAGTCACCCCTGCCCCGGACAGTAAGTCACCCCTGCCCCGGTCAGTCAGTCACCCCTGCCACGGTCAGCCAGTCACCCCTGCCCCCCTCTCTCTGGTCTCTCCCCTCTCTCTGGTCTCTCCCCATCTCCCCTCTCTCTGGTCTCCCCCCGTCTCCCCTCTCTCTGGTCTCCCCCCGTCTCCCCTCTCTCTGGTCTCCCCCCGTCTCCCCTCTCTCTGGTCTCTCCCCGTCTCCCCTCTCTATGGTCTCCCCCTGTCTCCCCTCTCTCTGGTCTCCCCCCGTCTCCCCTCTCTCTGGTCTCCCCCCATCTCCCCTCTCTCTGGTCTCCCCCCGTCTCCCCTCTCTCTGCCCCCCCGTCTCCCCTCTCTCTGGTCTCCCCTCTCTCTGGTCTCCCCTCTCTCTGGTCTCCCCCATCTCCCCTCTCTCTGGTCTCCCCTCTCTCTGGTCTCCCCTCTCTCTGGTCTCCCCCATCTCCCCTCTCTCTGGTCTCTTTCTCTCCCCTCTCTTTTTCTCTCCCCCCTCTGTCTCCTTCTCTCTCCTGTCTCTTTTTCTCTCTCCCTCCTTTGTCTCTTTTTCTCTCTCCCTCCTGTCTCTTTTTCTCTCTCCCTCCTCTGTCTCTTTTTTTTCTCTCTCTCTCTCCTCTCTCTTTCCTCTCTCTTTCCTCTCTTTCTTCTCTCTCTCTCTCTCTCTCTCTCTCTCTCTCTCTCTCTCTCTCTCTCTCTCTCTGTCTCTCTCTCCCCCTCTCTTCCTCTCTCTCTCTTCCTCTCTCTTCCTCCCTTCCTCTCTATTCCTCTCTCCCCCTCTCTTCCTCTCTTCCTCTCTATTCCTCTCTCCCCCTCTCTTCCTCTCTTCCTCTCTCTCCCTCTCTCTCCCTCTCTCTCCCTCTCTCTCCCTCTCTCTCCCTCTCTCTCCCTCTCTTCCACTCTCTCTCCCTATCTTCCTCTCTCTTCCTCCCTTCCTCTCTATTCCTCTCTCCCCCTCTCTCCCTCTCTCTCCCTCTCTCTCCCTCTCTCTCCCTCTCTTCCCCTCTCTTCCTCTCTCTCCCTCTCTTCCTCCCTCTCCCTCTCTTACTCGCCCTCCCTCTCTTACACTCCCTCCCTCTCTTCCTCTCTCTCCCTCTCTTCCTCTCCCTCCCTCTCTTCCTCTCCCTATCTTCCTCTCCCTCTCTTCCTCTCTCTCTCTTCCTCTCTCTCCCCCTCTCTGTATCTGGATATCTTATTTACCCTATATATCTTAACTGTCCTATTCTACACCAAAATAACTTATACTGCTTTCCCCCCCTAACCAGAAGACAGGTAGGGAACACCTCCCCTCCAACTTATAACCTTGCGGGAATGAGGTTACCTGGACATTGAGGGACTGCGGATCAGGTAAGATCCCAGGTGGGATTGCTGCTTTAGATATTGTGAAGCGGGGACATCCAGACACTGGTTAAGGGGTTCAGGAAACTAGTCATTCACCTGTGGCTTTTATTTCTAGATCCGACATTTACACACTTACACACACTTACACACACACACACACACACACACACACACACACACACACACACACACACACACACACACACACACACACACACACACACACACACACACACACACACACACACACACACACACACACACGTAACAAGGACTAATTGTAGTATAATGTAATAAATACATTTGTCAAAAACGAATGTTGTTCTGACTAGGAATTTATTAAATGTATTTTATTTATATATTTTATTTTAAAGCGGGGTTGGGGGCGGGACTAGGGGCGGGGTTGGGGCGGGGTTGGGGGCGGGCCTAGGTGGCAAGTAGATTTTTTGGTTGGGCGAGTAAATTTTTGGGTGATTTGTCGAACACTGTATATATATATATATATATATATATTTATATATATATATATCTCTATTTATCAGTTAATATATATAAATATATACACACACACACACACACACACACACACACACACACTGTGAAATTAAAATGTATGCTGTTCTATGGGTACTTAAAGTTGTATGACACTAATATTAGCATGAAATGACTATCTACATTACAAAAATAACCCAGATACATCTCATCTTGAACAAGAGCTTAGTGAATGTCATCTTCCATTAACATGCCAAGTGTGTAATAATGTTGTACCATTAATCAACTGATGATTAATATTTACTCATATGTTATCAAATATGCCTTCATTCAGTCAGTGAGCATTTCTAAACATTCAGGTGTACAAGGACATACTTGAATGTTATCAAGCATCTGTACATGATCATACATACACTATGCATGAAATAGTCTGCATTAAACAACACCAGGACACCAACAAATTTAGTGAATGTGCTTATTTATTTTTGTTTATCCTTTTGAGAGCGAGTCACAGGCCTGCTTGTTGGCTGTTGTGTTTGCCTTTTCCCTCTGCCAAGTACTCTGCCCTTAACTGTATGACTTGTACTGGCCTGTGGCAGTTCTGTGGCACTAGGTGTGGGCTGTTGCACTTCAGGGGCACTGGGTGTGGGCTGTTGCACTTCAGGGGCACTGGGTGTGGGCTGTGGCACTTCAGTGGCACTAAGTGTGGGCTGTGGCACTTCAGGGGCACTAAGTGTGGGCTGTGGCACTTCAGGCTGTGGCACTTCAGGGGCACTGGGTGTGGGCTGTGGCAGTTGTGAAACAGTTGATAAACATTGCAAGACTGATGGTGGAGCACTTTCTTGTTTTGGTGTTTTAATCTTTTTCCAAAAGCTGGTTATTAGTAATTGTTGCCCTAACTTTCTTTTGCGTGTCTCATTTGTAGGTGCCGGTTCCATATTTTAAACAGATGTAAGCGGTTGGATGTTGACAGGGACATGCACAGAACTTGCACCCACTGTACCGGTATCATCCAGAACTGGGGAATGAAGAACTGATGACTCAGGAGAAAAAGTAGCAGCATGTAAAGATCCATCCTCTGATGGGGTAAAGTGGAATTGTTGTTCTCTTGCTGTACTCCGCAAATGATTTGATTTGCTTACATTGAGAATTAGTGCTTGTAATGTCCTGTTTACATTTTGGATTTCTTTAGGAACTTGGATGATGACTTTTTGAATTTGTGACAGTTCTGATATTGACCTTTCATGCATCCTTTCATGCATCCTTTCATGCACTGACATCATTTCTGAATGGCGACAATTTTCTTCACCCAAGATTCGTTCTTCAGAAGCTGCAATAGCTGAGTAGGTGTCACGAGCAGGAGGACTTGAATGCTGGGTTAATCCAGGAGTGTCAACATCTTCATGGTCACTTGAGTGAATTTGTCTTTGAGCGGCAACATCTGGTTCTACAAATAAAGAAAGACATTATGAACTGCCATGGAACTTTCACTTTGTTTTCACTATAGTTGTTCTCAGTGTAACACATAACATGTTTCCATAATTTATAATTTGTGTCCAATTAAAAGATGATGCTTGAAGTAACAATGATGTTTCGACTCAGTGTGAAAGAAGAATGAATTAAAGGTTGTTGTAACCTAACAACTCCTAGCTGATAGTTTAAAACACACACAATACATGTTGTCAGGAAACACAACATGTTCTGTGACAATAACTGATGTGAAGTTCATTACACGTGAAAGGCATTTTTTTTCCCATGGCAAATGAAATTCTTCAAATGTACACATTATATGTGCTGCACCTCATACACTCCCCTTCCATTCTTGATGATGACCTTGGTGAGCCAAGTGATGAGACATGTTCAGTGTCAGGTGATCCAGGAGCTGCAGGAGCAACTATATAGAAGAATAACATCAGAATTTAATTGTCATGTGTACATAATTAACATGAAGTATCTGTAGTGGGAGTAGTTATGGCTAAATATCAGCATCACATAACGAAATAACAATGATATGGTTCGGCCAATCTGAATATTATCCATCTTAACAAGGTTCATGTGAACCTAAAGGGCACATTTATTTTAAACACCATACAACATACAATGTTCATGCATGAATGCATTGTAAAATTAAGTGTTCTGTTGTACAGACACTGCATATGTTGTGTAGTAATCTAACAATAATAATGTAGATCACTACCATGACAGCAAAGTTGGCTCTGCTTATAATTCCGTTCCTAATTGTGGAAATGTGAATGAATGTTTTTAGTGATCTGTCTGAACATTTAAGAGAAGCAGGTGTAGCGCTCAATATGGCTGACACTCATCAACACATGCAGTGTGTCGCTGACAGATGGTACTGGTGTGATAAGGTGGCGTATCTATAAGGTATAAAGAAGATATGAGTGAACGAATGACTAACGTACGTTTTCATATATAGTGGCCTGGTGGCTGAAAGTCTTCTGATAATTACCATTTCAAATGAAAGTGATGACTTCACTTTCAGCTTGTCAGCTTGTAACAACTGTAGTCCCTCCCCAAAGACGTGACACCACCCTGACCTTTTTTTTGGTTCTACCACCTGTAAGCCGTCCCACAAGACTTGACCCTACCATGACCCTGTGATCTGGCTCTGTACCCGACCCCACCCCCTCTGTTCAGCTCTATGCTGTGATTACATATTAATTGCAGCTGGTTTCACACACCGGTACATGAGCGAAATAAAAATATGAAGTGAGCTACATATGAAAACAATTAAATACCATATGGTACATGTTCCTATTTATGCTCACATTATACTACATGAAGCGAAACAAGAGCTTTAATAAAACATAACGAAATGTGTTTGTGCAAATTACTTATGTTCGCCTTTGAATGCACAATATTCCATGCAACACGTGATTAGGCAGTAATGGCCTGTTTATAGGTGTAACATAGATTATCACTAATATATACATTATATATATTATATGTATATATGTATCGACACATACATGAAATAGTGAATTATGCATTTGTGTGCACAGACACAGTATAACGAAGTTATACATTACTGTGACAAAGAATGAGTGCGGGTGTGCTTTGTTGTTATGCATGTTAACCCATTGTTTGTTCAAAGATTCACACATACATTCAGCTTTGAACTACAGGGCAAAGATGTTGAATGCTTTGTAAGGTAGAAGGTTGCAGTGTGTATCATTTGTAAGATCATTACACATAATCCCTTCATGCTGGTCAAGTTGTGTATGTTTACTCATAATGATGTCATCCACGATAGCTGAGCCAATACATGTTTCCATTTAAATATATATATTTTTTGGATTTTTTCAGACAACTATATATATATATAAATATATATAGATTGATAGAGAGAGAGAGACATATATACAGATATATATGTAGGTATGCTTATATTGTGAAAAACTATACGTTTCTGCGGAAATATAGATAAGAACTGTAACATACGACACGCGTAATACAGTAACATTTGTCACCTGCTGGAAATTGAGCCGAATAAATTCCGATATCTCTGTCCCCTTCCAAACCCTCCACGACGACAGGAAGAAATTTTTCCCGCATCTGCTCCTCCAATTGAGTTAAGATTAGAGCTTGTGCTGGCGGCCCACCTCCAGTGGCAGAAGCATGCATCCGTTGTGCTTGTATTTTTTTCTTTAAGTTTGCCCTGATATCATCGAATCTCTTCTGACAATTCGCCCGGTCCCTGACATGATTCCCACACGCAGACACAGCCAATGTTATTTGCTCCCACTTTTCTTTTTTTGATGCTGAACTTGTCCGCCCTTGAAATACATACAAAATATATGACGTTAATTATTATTATAAAAACGAGCAGTTTCCTAAACTGCTACCTGTTCCAAGAGATACCAAACATGCTGGTTTAGGTTGAATATGTGTAGCACATGAGCATTTACGTGTAAACATACAAATCTAAGGAAGCTTGCATGAATATTGTATGAACTTTGGCAAACTTTTTAGACTGATTGTTATGGTCGTTATAAAGCATGAAGGAATATGTGTGTAACAATTAACTTTAATTGATAGATATTAGAGAAAAATAGTTTGATATTAAGACATCTCACATGACCTAGGATTACATGTCTTTGAACAATCAATGCAAAGATAGACTTACCTAGTAAATGCCCATACAGAGAGTCATAGTGCTCCAAAATCCCTGTGACAAGAACTCTGTTTTCCTCTTCATTGAAATGAGGATTACGTGGCCACTCCAGACGTTTCCTCCGAACACGTGCAGCCCCAGAGCTTGGTTGCTGCTGACTGGACTCTCCTTCCAATGGAAGAGACTCCAAAAGCGGGCCACCACCAACCACCCCACCACCAGACACACCAGCAGCACCAGCAACAGACACCCCATCAGCACCAACAACAGACACCCCATCAGCACCAGCAACAGACACCACAGCAGCACCAGCCACAGAGCCACCAGCAGTACTCGCACTCCCAGCAACACCAGTCGCACTCGCAGCAACAGCACTCCCCTGAATCCTACGTTCACTCAGAGCATACTCACACGACTACCAGTACCACTCACACCAGCATCACTCTTCCCACGCCTTTCGGCCATACCTATAGCACTCACAAAGAACAGAAAAGAAATTTAAAGACAATCGCACTGAAAACTTACAAAGTGAAAACAAGACAAAGATGTTAACAAAACAACACAGGACAAACCTCTCACAATACACAACTACTCTCTCAGTCAATATGAAATATGTAAATCGGCCAGCTCTGTGTGTGTCTCTCTCTCTCACTCCCAACAACACAGAGAATGAATAAAAATACATGCTGCCTTTAAATGGGCCGCTCAATCCAAACATGCTTGCTTTGGCAGATTCAGCAAGAAGTTTCATTGGTGAACCTAACACCACCCCGCCATGCATGCCGATACACCTGTGTGTGATCGGCAAATCATCGGCAGAGTGGGACCAAATATTTTCGGCTTGATTCGGAAGGGATTTGGCACTTATTGCATACGGCGAGGGAAAATCGGCAGAATCATGCCGATAAGGAACACATGGCGAGAGGACTTTTTCGGCGCTTACTGCATAGAGCCCTTAGTCTTGGTCCCAAATACCATTGTTATAGTCCTGTCAGTGTTTAAAAACAGTTTGTTTTGGGAAATCCAGTTTTCGAGTCTCAAAAAGTCAGACTGAAGTATGTGTTGAAGATCAGATTGGCTATGGCTGTGTGCATATAGGATTGTGTCGTCTGCATACATGTGTATTGAGGCTTCCTTACAAGCTGTGGGAAGATCATTAATGAACACTGAGAAGAGTAGGGGCCCCAGAACAGAGCCTTGCAGGACACCAGAGGTGATATCCAGGGGGTTGGAGTTAGAGCCTGAGATGGACACATGTTGGGATCTTCCTGATAGGTAGGACTGAAATCAGTTTAAAGCATGTTTCACTATTCCAGGGCTCTGGAGTTTGTTAAGCAGGATAGCATGATCAACTGTGTCAAAAGCCTTTGCAAAATCTAGGAATACTGCACCAGTGAGATGTTCCCGTTCCATTCCACACTGGATTTCATTGCAAACTTTTAGCAGGGTAGTTACCATGGATTGTTTGGGACGAAACCCAGATTGGAATTGGCTAGGGTAATTTGTCTTGGTAAAGAAATCACTTAATTGGGAGTGGACACATTTTCCCATGACTTTGGATAGAATTGGGAGAAGTGAGATTGGCCTGTAATTTGAGACAGTGTTTTTGTCCCCACTTTTGAAGATTGGGACAACTCTGGCAGTTTTCCAGGTCTTAGGGATATGGCCTGTGGACAGGATAGAGTTGAATATGGATGTGATTGGTTTGGCAATGGCTGGGGCACCAAGTCGTAGGAACCTAGATTGTAGTAAGTCAGGTCCACATTGGCTGCTTAGTTTTAGTTTGAGGAGCGCTTGTATAATCTCCTCTTCAGATACTGGGCCAAATTGGAAATTGTGGGCAGTATTGGGAGGGGGTGGGGCTATGTGTGTACTCCCAGGATGAGATTCAGATTTGTGGTTTGAGCTGCGTTTCGCTAATATGTTAGTAGCACACCCCACAAAGTAATCATTGAATGCATTTGCAATGTCAGTGGGGTTTGTCAGAGTAATATCCCCCTTAGGGATATTACTTTGTTGTTGATGGTTAGGAGGCTGGAATATATTGTTGATAACCTGCATGATGTTAGCTGGGTTTGATGTATTTTGGTGGAGATTGTCAGAGTAATATTGTGCTTTTGCATGCCTTGTTTGCCTTGTGCACATATTCCGCATGCATCTGTAGTGATTGAGATCCTTGGTAGTGCCAGTTATCGTGGGGTTTTTATTTCATTTTAAACACTACAGTATTGTAGCAGGTGGTCTCCGAAGCTGAACCACATTGATTTCAGCTCTGGGAATCCCCTACTTCCCGAGATACAGGCTGGGGTGCCAGTATCCCCATGTTAAAATACGGTGGGTAACGTGACCGTGGGATCTAAACAAAGCAGAGGGATACAGGCACCTCATAACAGGGCCTGCATCACAGGAAGTAGGGGGTCCCCGATTCTGAAATCAACTTTGTTCAGCTCAGAAGACCCCCTGCTCCCACACACTAGTATAAAACACCACTCCCCCCCGCCTCCAAATAAAAAATCTTTTTGACCTATGTACATTAATCTCCCTTAAAGATGTTGTACCCGATTGGCAAAATTGGTGATGTCATCTAAAAGGGATGGAATCACATGGTATCATCATTATCATATTCAGCCCTTGTTGATCCACAGCAGGATGAAGGCCTCCCCAATGATCTTCCAGGTACTGTGGTTGCAAGCCTCTCTTTTCTCCACGTTGCTCCAACACATTTTCTCATTTTTTCATCCCACCTTATTTTTGGTTGACATAAAACCAACGTGGTTCAGCTCCGTCGACCCCCTGCACATCTACTCTATGAATTAAATGTATATTAAAAAACATCATTTTCGGCCGAGATTTTCGCTGGCAGAGGCAGCTCTTTCTGAGCAGCTCTCTCTGCAGCAGAAATATATCGCTGGGTCAGGCTTTTTCAGAGGCTCGATCCTATCACTGGCAGCAAATCGCTCATTTTGGGAATTTTGCTATGAACGGTAATGAAGACTTGCTGAATACCGTGATAGCAACACCAAAAAACGGCGATTTAAATGCAATGGAGATATTTTTTATGAACCTTTACTGAATAAGGCCCTACGTATCATTCATACAAGACACAACACTCAATCAATAACCTTTTATTTTTGAGAACAGGAGGGCAATTAGTTAAACATTTTTTTTTCTTACACAACCCAATGTATATTACACTGCATGCTGAATCAATGCACTCCTATCCACAACGTTCATATTTAGCTCATTCAAATAATTTAGGCATAGACATACCTCTGGTTCACCTGTGAAATGGCTAGATGAACATGCCCCACACAAAAATTATTTGGCCAACTCTAAATCGGGGTCTTAGTTTTATGTGGTGCAAACTGCCATTGAGTTTGCTCTATGACTCTACTGTCATTAACAAACTCTAAATCAGCCCCTCTATGTCACAATAGCACATACCATACACAGCAATTGCCCCACTTGGCTTTAGATGTACAGACTTACAGCATTGAGGATATTTGTGAGGCACCTTTATGGTATATACAGGGGTGTTACTTGCTAGTCTAGTGAGGTTATGTTGTCTGAATTCTTAAAGAATACTGGAATTCTAAGTCACTTTACAAAATACTGACAAGCCTGATAAATAATTTCTAGCCAACAACATAAACGTTGTTTCTTTTGCTGACTTCAAATACTCAGTCTGTGTTTGTAATACAGATGTAGCAAGCCTTAATGTTTTTGGCACCATGCAAGCCATGGGACCGCAACTGACTCGGTGCCAGAGGTTTATCGATACAGTGAGTCCGATCTGAAAGCATGGACCCCTGCTGTGATGTCACAGCAGCACTCTCTCTAGATATGTTTTTTGTACTTTTTCAGGCAAAGGCTTGTTACACCTGTATAAGGAGCCTACACACCTACATTTATGCTGTTTAAATGAGATTATGGTTCAGTGAAAATGTGAAAATTATAATTGAAATAATAAAGTTTGATTTACCTTCTTTTTATCCAGGGCTGCCTACTTCCAGAAAAAACCTCACCATGAGCACTGCAAAATTAACAACAATATTCCCATTGTAAAGGCCTTTTTCGATTCATTTAACTGAAACATTGCTTGAACACTGCATCATATTCTTAAAAATTATCCTTACTACAAAACAATCACATGATTTACATACAGTAGTTACACATTAGATAACAGAAAGCCCAAATAGGGGGAACGATAAATTCCTTAATTGACTCTAGTAATGGCAATCAAATTTCTGACTAGATCAACATCCTTCCTATGTCTACTTGTATACATGTAACCCCGGTCTCTTTTCAGCCCCAGAGACCCCCCATGTAGCGCTCCGAGGCTCTGCAGCACACCCGGCTAGGGGGGGCCGCCATGACAGGTTGCGCGAGCATGCACGTTGGTCATGCAGGCGCAGTAAGGGTAGCGCACGCGGTCCCAATGCTAAAGAGGTCCTGGGTGGACTACAATTCCCAGCAGCCTCTGGGGATTGCCCTTTCACCCACATCACGTGCAGCCAGCCAGCAAATAGGGTTTTGCAGCTTCTCCTGTGGAGGAAGGCTACAATGTTGCGGGGACCACATTTGGCAGTTGGAGCTGGGAGAAGGAAGGGGAAGGAAGGGTGTAGGGAGCAAGTGGCTCCTACACCAGGTAAGGTAGTTCCCCGAGATCCCAGGCAGGCCCCAATCCCCACCACTGTAGTGGGTAGGTTCTGAGGGACGGCCCCTGGATTAGAGACCCTGCCTTTAGGTGTGAGTGTGCAGTCTTGTCAGTGTCACGGCTAGCAGTGCTGTGAGCGCTGACAAGTAGGCACAGTGTGTGTGTGCAGGTTGGTTGCAGTGGGTTGCTGCAGGTACCGGTTGAGTGCAGTGGATTTCTGCAGGTACGGTGTGAGTGCAGTGGGTTGCTGCAGGTACCAGTTGAGTGCAGTGCGGTTGCTGCAGGTACCGGTTGAGTGCAGTGCGGTTGCTGCAGGTACTGGTTGAGTGCAGTGCGGTTGCTGCAGGTACTGTGTGAGTGCAGTGTGTTTGCTGCAGGTGTTAGGCTGAGTTAGTGAGAGGGGATCCGGGAGGTGAAGGGAGAGGTAGTTTGGGTACAGGGGGTCAGTGACCCACCTGCATAGGACAGGCTACCCCGTAGGCCCCTAGGAGTGTTCCCTGAAGACACCAAAGGTTGCTGTGCTGCAGGGATGGCCTATAGTAGTAGCGAGCATCACCCTCACTGAGTACCAGCTAGGGACAAAGGGACAAGCGTGCGGAGCAGGTCTGCTGGCGAATCGTCTGGGACCAGACAGCTGGACATTGAGACCCAGGAGACAGACCGCTGATTCATCTGACCCTTTGCGAAGAGGTACCGGTCACCGCCGTGACCGGCAGGTACTATAACAACAAGTGCACCAACACCGGTCAACAGGCACTGATCACGCCCTAGGCTAAACTCTTTAGGAACACTGAGCGAGTGGTTAAAGAACTGAGCCTATACCATCACTTAATATATGGACACGGTGTGTGGGGCACGCGGTGAGGGGACGGAGACGTTGCTCCTGATGAGAGTGGCCGAGCCACTAAGGTTACGCGTTAAGGTTATATTGCTATATTATAGGGTGATAAGGTTCCGTGCATTATCATATGGTAAAACTGGTTGCATAGAGTATATATATGTGTGTTGTTGTATTTCTTGCCCAGGGGAATCTCACATCACGGGGATCCTGGGTAAGTGGAGGCGCTGCGTTAAGTAAGTGTATGAGTGTTACCCCAGGCTCCCAGCTAGCGGAGGCTCAGATCTCCTGGAACCGCAGGTGTTGTACAGTGACCAGTAGTTCCTTTGGGAGGGTTCAGAAAAAGGGCTACATACATTTCCTTTTTAAAACTGTGCATATGCAAAAGAATCCTCCCCCACTCCAAAGGAGGGAAGAATAGGCCCCAGCGTGGTGCACAATACGCGATTGCTATTTGAACGGGGTACAGTGCACCTACATGGCTCAGTGAGGAGCTAATCAAATGGTACCTTTATACGTCAGTGTGGAGCAAGGAAATAAATGTTCCAACTGCGATAGGTTGCTTGCGGGATATGGTAGTCTATAAAATTTAACTTTTAATCATTTGTAAATTAGAAAATTGTGGAACTATACAAAACACAAATCAAAATTCAAAACAATTAAATCAATTTTGCAATGGACTGGATGTGTGGTACAGTTACCTAACACCTACTTCAATATATGAGTATATTAGGACCCGGGAATACCCACAACCAGAAATACTTGTACAGTATATAGTGGTTTATGAGCCAGAGAGATCTCAGCCTTCTCAGCCAGATACTGGAAACAAAGTGGATAGAGAGCTACAAGTCAGTACATCAGAGTGTTACTTGAACAAATAGTCCAATTATACTACATATATAATAACATATGTCTCAAATATCTTAGAAAAAGAGAGGATATATCTATCCTAAATGTACCATAATAAAGTGGTGAGTAATGTGGGTCTCCAGAAGTCTGTATATAATATGACAAATGCAGTCACATAAAGCCAATAAGCACGTCATGATACTCAGCAGCACTGTCTACTAAGGGAATAAGGACATTAACCGCCAAACGGTGGATGCCAGATGAGGACGCTACCAAGAAAAGATAACTCCCCCCTCATTAGATAATGGGCAAGTGCAGAGTCAGCAATAGTGCAGACAAAAGTCTATTGTGTCAGACAGGAGAAAAAATGTACTCACAGGTAAATCCACAGGGAACTGAGAGTGTGCATCCGGAAGCAGCAAAGTCAGGAACAAAAATGGAAGTGAACGGAGCACAGCAGCAGAAAAAAGCAGCCAGGCCCGACAAAAATGAATTAAAAAGATAACTTTATTCGGCCATAGCCAAGTACAGAGCCAAGAAAAAACCTCGGATACAGTTCGCACCCCACACGGGCGCTTTGTCAGCGAGTAAAGGTACACATTATACTGTACACAGACATACTGTAAATAGTGCTTACTAGTAGGTAAACGATGCCCCATCGATCAGAAATCAAAATCAAGAATGATTTATCAGATTCAGGTGAGACTAGATGGCCAGGTCACACACCCTATGCAAAAACATTTAACCCATAAATACAAGATTATACAATCCACATAATAAAAACAGACATAATACAGTTTAAAAATAGAGAACCTTTAATCTTATCCTCTTACACATACTGTACTGCAAATATGGATGAAATAACAAATATACTTAATCCATAAACATATTAATGACAGAATGAACTATAAATTAAAAAAAGTATTAAATGTAAAAAATATACTAGATATAAATAAATACATAAGCTATGATACAAAAAATAAATAATAATAAACAATACTGATAAATATAATCTTAACTAAAATGATAAATAAATAATATTAAGAACAACTAATGCATAAACAGAATAAAATAAATACATACATAAATTGTTATGTATAAATGAACATCAAAAGAAAAAGAAAAATAGCAAAAAAGCATAATGCAACATATCCAGGCAGATATTGGCAATGTATCAATATAGAAAGTGAGAATGTTCCCAGTCTACATTGATGACAGAAGGAGACAATGGGGGTCATGCAATAAGCTCTGATAAGTCGTTTTTAGAACGCAAAGTGCTCTTAGAACGTGATGTTGCGCTGAACGCGATTCACAGAGACACGCAAACAGACACTTTGCGTTCTAAAACTGACTTTTTTCAGGACATTTTTCTAAGTCCAACTTTGCTCGTTCGTTACCCTGTTTGCGTTCAATTCTGCCCTTCTGCGGGATGCACTAAGCTACGCAATCTTAGCATACGCGAAAGTTGCGTTCAAGAAAACACGTCAGCTCAAGACAGCCGCTAAAAAAGCTGGATTTAGAAAAATATCTTTGTTTAAATTTTTGCATGCGCAACACCCATACAACAGGCCGGCGGGTGTCCCCGGCTGACCCCGCGGGGTCCCCAAGGGAGGCCGGGGGTCATGCGGGTGTCCCCGGCTGACCCCGCTGGGATCCAGTGGTCCCTGGCTCACCAAGCGGGGGTCCCCACGGCCGTCCTGGGGGCCCCGCGGGAGTTTATTTGTATATTGGTGTTATATGTATATATATATATATAAAACTCACTGCACAAATGAATGGGGGCAGGGTGGGTGCCCGGATGCCCATCATTGCTAGGGGGTAAGTAGAACACAATTTATTTATGCTGATTTATGTGTTTAATAATGGGCAAATAGTTTATTATCCATATTTGGATAATAGTTATTTTGCCCATCACTGTATTGTATGTGTTAGGGGGCGGAGGGATGTGTGTACTATATTGCTATGTTTATTGGGGGCAATTGTCCCCACTAAACATGCTATTGTGCCTTAACCCCTTCATTGCCTTAGCGGTTAGCCTCTAAGGTAATGAAGCTGCGTTAATGTATTTTTATTAATAGTGTGTGGGAGCAGGGGGTCCCCTGAGCTGAACCGCATTGATTTCTGCCTCAGAGACCCCCTGCTTCCCGAGTTACAGGCCCCAGTTTGGGGCATCGGTGCCAGTTTCGGAGCCATCTCTATAGCGTCCCCGTCATGTCTTGGACGCTATAAAGATGGTGGTGACACTGGCACCGATGCCCCATACCTTGCCCTGTAACTCGAGAAGCAGGGGGTCTCAGAGGCAGAAATCAATGTGGTTCAGCTCAGGGGACCCCCTGCTCCGGCACACTGTTATTAAAATGTACATTAATGCAGCTTCCTTACCATTGCAGATAGCCGCTACGGTAAGGAATTTTTGTTTATTGATATGTGTGTTTTGACATTGGTTTCAGCCTCGGGGACCCCCTACTTCAGGAGATACAGGCCCCGTTATGGAGTGCCGGTATCCCCTGCACATTGAAAGCTTCCGCGTCACGTGACCGGGACATTTAAATTCTGCAGGGGATACCGGCATCCCATAAAGGGGCCTGTATCTCCTGAAGTAGGGGGTCCCCTGACCAGAAACCAATGCAGTTCAGGTCCGGAGACCCCCTGCTCATGTACACTATTATTAAAATGTATTTATTTAGTGTACGATCGCCTGTAACAGCCTTGCATGGAGATACAGAATCTCCATGCAAATGTTACAGGCGGCTTATTTTTTCTATCTGCTAGCAAAATACATTTTAATTACAAGCATTTGCAATTACAAGCATTTGCAATTACAAGCATTTCCAAAAATAATCATTTCTTACCTTGTATGTATATATCGATCGAGACATACATACATACAGTGGCAAGAAATGATATTGCCAAAAAAATACAATCACATTAAAAAAATAACAAAAACCTGTAAAAGTTACAACAATAAAATGTTTGGGGTTTACTTACCATTAGTTGACCCACTCCCAGACTCTCGTCGATCGGCTTACTCTCGAACCAATCCACACACAGGAACCCATAAAATAAAAAAACATAACATAAAAAAAAAATAATAATAAACCATAACAATCCAGGGGTCTGTGTCTTCTATTTGTAATCCATTTAGTCTGTGGGGTCTTCATCTGTATTCTTCTTTCGCTCTCTTCCGGGGTCTTCTTTTCTTCATCGGCCACACCCTGGCCTTTTTTCTTCTGTAGGAGGTCCTTCCTCCTTGGCGTCTGCCTTCAAAATCAGACGACATAGGCTTTTATAGGCCTATGACGTCACATGTTTGTCAAATGGTTCCCACGGCCCTGATTGGGCCGTGAAAACCATGTGATTAGGCCAAAAATTAAAAAAAAAATGATGACGTCATTTAAAGGCAATCGGAGTTGGGATGGAGTTTCTTTCTGGCTCCATAATGTACATTTATATATACATTTCAGATCATGGAGCCAAGCCAAACCATAACAATATGTATATATCAATATATCTAATTAAGAGCCACCATGATAATGTAAAGTAGGAATCCTAAATTACTCCCGATTCCTAAAGACAAAACCTGCTACGATTGGAGAACAAGTAAACACACCCCTGACACGGACGATATATAAGCCTGGCAAAGGGATCAGTAAACTAGACTCCTCCCATCTGAAGAAGCGTGGCGACACACGAAACGCGTCATAATACACGTCGAGTCTGACGTCATAGGAGGTGACATCTCAATCTCGAGGAAGAAACGGCAAGTAAATGGGTGTCATACTATGCTATCTCATGAATGATAGAAGTTTATACTTATATATCATCTTCTGCCTTTCCTCTTTGGTCCGCCGAGACCATGAGCCATTTGTGCTGCATTATTTATCTTGCTTGTACATCATATGTTTAGGTCCGCCGAGACCATGTGTGTTTTTTGTTTGGATGCAATTACAAAATTCCATACATGATTCCAAAGTGGGTTTAACAACACACACATGAAGCTTTTGACAATATGACTATCTTTTGTACCACTTGACAAATATGACTCATGTTATAAGGCAAATAATTATCTCTGTTACCCCATACTCATATGGATTACAATAGAGACACTTCTAATAGGGATATCTGTATATTCTATAGTGCCAAGACATATTTTCTGTATCTATGCTATAAGGTTTTACCACTATAAAATAATTTGGGTAATAACCATCAACTACTCTACTGTATATGTGAAACAATAACTCACATATTAGCAAGATATTTCAAGATACAGTATCTGAATAAGGGGCTACTATATGACAAACACGCATAACTTTACCCAAAGTGTATCACAATATGTTATTATGGGATAAATAAACTGAGAGAGATTCTTTGAAACTAAGGATATCTTCACCCATAGTGAACTGTGCCAAAATACCTTTTTACCAATATATACTGTTTTCACTTACTCATATTATGAAGAAATTATTTGAGATGTCAAAGTGGACTTAAATTAAATACAGATACACATATTAATGTGATTACTAATCTGTAAAAAAGAAATATAGAATTGCAAGCCCACCTACCCCTATAAGAGGACTAACAAATTATTTGTAAATAAATCACTGAGTCACAATTATTTTTGATGTAATAAAATGTTATTGTTTTTGTTTTTAACAAGTTTCACTGACCCAAGGCCTAATAGGCTATATCAGCACACTTACCTGCTTAGAACAACTTTGTTCTAATTTTGAAAATATTAAGAGTGCAACTTACCTTGCTTAGAACAATTTCATTCTGATTGTGAAAATATTGAGAGTGAAATTAAGAGGAATCTTCTATATCTTCTCTGAAATATATTTTTCTTTGTACCTTAATTAGATAGATGTAAATTTTGGTGTTGTTTGCAGTACTTTAGGTCATGGTGAGGCTTGCTTTTTTATAGTGGATTTATTGTTGGTACTTATATTTTGTCTGATGGTAACTTTTTTTGTGAATGGTTTCGGTGAACGATTAAAATAGTTAATTGTGTAATTGATTTATATGGTATTTTAATTGTTTTGGGATTTGATTAATTTATGGTCATTTATTTCTGTTGACTTGCTTGGTTTAAATAGTATACTTGTTTCGATTTAATTGTATTTTGTTTGGAATATTTTATTGTTAACATTGATTGGCAGAGTGTACATGGTGCACAGATTTTATGCATCATGTATACAATGTAAATTCAATGTTTTCATTGTCATTTGATGATATTTATTGGAAGATAAGAATTATTTTATTATGAAATAGGATTTTGTTTTACTGTGGCTATATATTATTGTACTTTTCATATGCAAGGTGATGTATTGATTTGGAGAACTGGTATTTTTATTGGTGCATGTTTTTGTTAACCCTTAAACATTTCTTTGTATATTGGTTAATCATGTGTATAATATATATGTATATATATATATATATATATGTATATAATGTATATGTATATGTGTATATATGTATATGTATATGTATATATATACACACACACATACGAAAAAAAAAGAAAAAAGGAGTAGTGCTAACAGTGTGTTTGGTGCGTTCTAAAATAGTGCATTAAAGAGATATTTGTGTTGTTTGACTATGTGGTGGTGTTAGAAAAAATTGCAATGGAATATCATAATATATATACCACAGTAATCATATATGAGTGATACAAACAAATAAATAAAATGGAACAGTGTCCAATATATAAATAAAAATAGAACAGATCAGTCCAATGTAAAAGATGAAAACGAGTCCAGAAAAATGTATTCCAGTCACTGTATGGGGAGGCAGGCTTCTATACAGTATATATATTTATATATAGTTTCATGATGAAGCCACTTTACAAATGAATGGGTGAAGGGTGGGTATCGGGCCAGGGTGGCTTAACCCCTTAATTACATTTGCGGTTATTATCCGATAAGGTGATTAAGGGGTTAATTGATATCAGAATGTAATTGCAATGTATTGGCTATGTATTTTGTTGGCAACGGAGGACACAGAATTTGCTGTCGAGGGGGCTTCATATTGATGAGGTTAGTAGAACTTTATTTATTTTATTATGCTAGTTAATGTGTTTAATAATGGGCAAATAATCTATTATCCCTATCGGGATAATAGTTATTTTGCATATTATTGTACTGTATGTGTTGGGGGGGTGGGGGGGATTGATGTGTTTAATGTATAGGTCAGGTTTATTTTTTTTACATACAGGGTTGGTTCCTTTTGGTTCGCTGGGACCTCTGGAGACCACCTGAGGTCTCCTTGGGCTTCTCACGGGTAAACGGCTGCCGGGTCTATGGGGGAAACCTGCAGGGAAGAACCGATGGCTCCACATCTGAGGGGGCACCACGGACTCATAGAGACCAACCGGGGGCCCCCTGACCCCTGTTGGAAACCCCTTGTGGGTCTGACGCAGGGGCCCCCAGACAGCCGCAGGCCCACCCGTGGAGACCCCATTGTGGCCCACGGTGACCCGCGGAGACCACCTGGTGGACCAAGGTACCTGGCAAGGACCACCCATAGGCCTCCAGACCCTGTTTGAAACCTGGTGCTGGGCTACTGTGAGGTCTACGGACACCCGTCAGGCCCACCAGGGACTCCCGTGGGCCTGGGGTATTAACCCTTTATGTAAAATAATAAATCATGTATTTATGGGGGGGCACAAGGGGTGGGTTATGTATTTAATAAATATAATGATGTTTATTGTGGGGCTGTGCATTGTTTTTATTGTGGGTACTGGGGGTGGGGGAAGGGGGTATTGGCCCCAAGTGTATGTGGGTAGGCCTCCCGCCTGGGTAGTGGGTGAGGGGTGATTAGGCCTCACGGGATGGGTAGTGAAAGAGGGTATTTCTCCCGAGTGGTGGGTGAGGGTGGGTTAAACCCTTAATGACTGTAGCGGTTAATGACCGCTAAGGTGATAAAGGGGTTAGGGGATATTACATTGGCTATTTTGATTGTTTTGTATGTTTTGCAGCACTGGAGGGACATGGGCAGGATGAAGATGAGGATGAAGACGGCCTTCATCGTGGGTGCCTGGAAAAGGTAAGTGTAATATATATTTATTGTGATTTATATGTATTTTAAATGGGCAAATGCATTATTATCCATATGTGGATAATAGTAATTTTTCCCATTACTGTATTGTATGTGTTAGGGGGCGGGGGTGATGTGTGTTGTATATTGCTATGTTAATTGGGGGCAACTGTCCCCAATAAACATGCTATTGTGCCTTAACCCCTTAATTGCCTTAGCGGATAGCCGCTAAGGTAATGAAGCTGCTTTAATGTATTTTTATTAATAGTGTGTGGGAGCAGGGAGTCCCCTGAGCTGAGCCGCATTGATTTCTGTCTCAGGGACCCTTAGAATGGCAGTTGCTCCAGTTAACGAATTGTGTGTGTCGTTGCAATGCACCAGCAGGAGCAATAACAGCAGCTACTGTATAACTGTAGTGGACTATGAAAGCACATTGGAAGGAGCAGTCAGATTCATCATTCAGTTGACAAAAAGATACAGACTTCAAATAATCCAAGTGTATGGCCCAACATCAAGTTAAACAAGCAATTAAATGGAAGACTTCTACCATTAGACTTCAAGTATTTCAATGCAGAGAAATGAATCACCAATTGGTTAGTATGGTTACGGCAACAGGACTGAACATGGAGAAAGATTGGTCGAATTTGCTGAATGTGAAAACTTCTTCATCATGAATTAATTCTTCAAGAAGAATCCAAATAGAAAATTGACTCAACATAATCAAGAATGCAATTGATTATAGCCTAGCAAACACAAAACATGATTGAAGACTTCACAGTCCTTAACTGGTTTGACATAAGCAGTGATCACCAATTGGTTCACTGCAAATTACATCTGAAGGTTAAGATGGAAAGAAAACTGATTAAACAGAAGACAAAATCAACATAAAAAACCTAAAGAATAAATGCAGATAATTAAATCTAGAACAAAGCAAAATTCCTTCAGCGTGCTCGAGAAGCATGTGGACACTTTAGCAAACAATTATGAAGAACGTCGGAAGATTGACTATCAAGTTAAAGTGTAATCACAGTGCGATAAACCACATGAGCACTCAATTAATCTCCCTCAGAATTTATTTATCAACTCTCACTTACTGTCCTTGTATAATGCATATAGTATACTGTACGTTTCCTTCTTACTATGATGCCTACTGCAATAAACTTGCAGAAAAGGTTAGTGAGGTTTCAAAAGATCTGTATGCTTTAATTTCATTGATGAATCCTCCTGTTGGTTCCCTTAAAGGTATTAAAACACACAATTACGCTACACTTTTCCAAGACCAATATGGCAATTGTAAAATTCAACTAAAGGACAGAAGAGTGAGAAACAAGTTTTTGTATTATAGGCATATTACCACTAAGTTTTGATAAGCTTTAATGAATTATTGTTTTAAATAACTAATATGTATGCAACGTGAAGTTTCTAAAAGGATGTTGTCACTCACATTGATTCTTGTGATAAAAGGTTATGTGGTGCTGGCGTTGGAGCAAGAAATGTTGTACTTTGAGCCAGTTTTGAAGAATCAGCAAATCCAATTGCTTCATCTTTAGCACTAACCATTGACACAGAAATGTCAGTTATGGAGGAATATGGAGATGATAGACCAATGGTTGATGGAGGAAGACATATATCAGAAGAGGAAAAATAGCCAAGAGAAGAGTGAATGTGCAAGCTAGGAGTTGACTCTTCTGCTGAGAATCTGCAAATACAAAAATTATACAATTTATTTTAATATATGTAATAAAATATATACTTAAGTGATTGTGCTCTAAACTAAAATGTGTGGTTGCTTGAGGATGCACACACTATAAAAATACAGGATCCACACTGTCCCTTGACTCTTTTAGGGTTTCATATTAGAACAGAACGTGATGTAAGTGAAAAGAAATACCTTAATGCATGAACCTAAACCAACAAAGGTGGCTGTGGGAGCAAATAGGATACAATACGCTACCGGCAGCAATAACAGCACAAACACCCCAGTGACCCTGCTTTCTAAAAAAGCCACATAGGAGCTGGAGAACCACATCTAAGTTAACACACCTATATCTCCCAGCGATCACCTGTCACTGATAGAAGAACCCACTTAAAGTCACCTCTCTATGTACTGTATATCACCTAAAGGTGCCACATTCAAACATCAAGGGGCCTATGCAGAGAGCAGCGAATTTTAAAATTGGCGAATTTATTAAAAAGTAGCTTTTTTGGAGAGTTTTAATCTCCATATGCAGAAAAGTGCGAATTCTGCTATGTTTAACATGGATGCGTGTGGCGAGTTTAAATTGGCGAGATGCGCGCTTCAGAAATGTGTTAAAACAAATTCGCGCCTTTTTTTTTCCCTTTGCAATGGCCGCGAGCGGCAGTTTTTTCTGGCGAGTCAAAACGGAGACAATCGCGCCATTTTATTGGCGCGAACAGCCGCTAGATGCCGTTCGCGCCTCTCTGCATACGGATATTTTTTAAACTGGCGAGATTGAGGTTCTCGCCAGCCGCGAGGCGAGTTTTACAAATAGAAAAGAAAAATTGGCGCGTTTTTCGGAACTCGCCATTTTCTGCTGCTTTCTGTGCGATTTTCTCCAAAAAATGGCGAATTTCGAAATAGCGCTGCTCTCTGCATAGGCCCCCAAGACTGATGTCAGTTTTTTTTAAAAAGGATCACAGTATTAAATATATATACTATCTTCAAAAGAGGCTATTTTTTCTCTTTATAAAGGAGGCAAAAAGTTTTCAACTTTTATTCAACTAAAGAAAAAAATCACAAAATTAAATCTTTTTATGAGAATAATATCGTCCATCTTTTGAAACCCACGCATATTGATATAAACAGATACTCCCAACATTAGTTTCAGAAATGCGATCTGTGATGACCACTTCTAGTGCATTAATCGATGCAGTTATCTGCATCCTGTAATTGATTAAGTTGGTGAGGTTGCTCACTGAAGCTGCATGTAACTGCTTTACCCTATTTTATCTTCAATAAAATCACTGCCAAATCGAACGGTTTGGGCATGACTCTACCTCACAATCTGACATTTGTGTTATTGCTGTATTCACAAAGAATTAAGAAGAATTATCTCAAGTCACAACCCGTGAGGTAGGAAAATGCCAATACCGCTCGGGATAACAGTGTCCTTATCTCAGACTTTATCTAAGTTCTGCCTGTGTGGTCTGCCCGCAGTCTATAAGTTCTGCACAGAAAGAACTGCGTCTCCCTGCACAGCTCTTACAGGCGTTCATACTGTTTTTATCTAAATTTTACTAACATAGTATTGAAGCAGGGGATCTTAGCCTCGAGGACCCTTGCTTCCCGATTTACAGGCCCTGGTATGGGGCACCGGTATCTCTTGTGCATTTAAATCTCCCAGTCACGAGACATGGGAGATTTAAACAACTCGGGGAGATACTGGCACCCCATACTAGAGCCTGTAACTCGGGAAGCAGGGGTTCCATGAAGCTAAAATGAATACGGTTCTGCTCAGGAGACCCCCTACTTCAATACTATGTTATTAAAATAAAATGATGCACTTTGATAAAGCCATTTGTTGGCAAAACATGTCAGTGTAATCCGCTTCTATTTTTGGCACAATAAATCGTTTTTTTATCATCTCCCTTTTCGCTTTCTGAATTCGTTGTGCAGCGTTTTTTCTGGGCTTTTTGTCTCATCTATTCTACTAAAATAAAATAACACAGCTTCATTTCCTTAGTGGCTAGGGAGTGAGTTCTAGCTGTTTTTGACCTCCCACATGGTTTTTCTGAGTGGGAGCGCTACAAATCGGGAAGAAGATACACATGCCAAATGTTTGAGAAGTGCCCAAAATGGTCGATGAGTTACTTATCGAAGCAACTAGAATGAGCCCATATGTAACAGTAACAGTAGTAATAGCATGTAAAAATAAAAATATGTTACTAATGATAATGAAGTGTGTTTTGATCGTTTTTAACATTTTTTATACTACCCTACCATCATAAAACCCAATAATGTAATGATTTAATCATTCAATTGATACCAATATAGAAAACTTATTTAAAGCAGTGAGGTGCAACTAACTATATGTAATGTGCTGACTGAGTAGTTTTTTGAGGAGTATTCAACCACAGTACACATCTCTTATTATCAAAAGTAAAATCCTTACTTACTCATAGCATATTATGTATGTTTTCTGAGTCCGTGATGTACAACTGTGGTGCCCTACTCATTTCATTCACGTACAGTTCCATGTATGCATGTGTACAATAATATGTCTATCCCTTTGCACAATGAACTTCAGGAATTACTGCTACATGTAGTCCCAGTCCCTAACCAGTTTCACTGGATAAAAGGCATATTTAGAAGGCTTTCACTTCCCAAACTAGTTCCTATGATATTTCGTGTATACCTCTTGCCTTCTTATAATAATGTTAAGATGCTTCAGGGAAATTAAAAACATTTTATGGACATGGATTACTAAAACCAATCCAATAACTGCAAGATGATTCTGTGTGTCATTTGTCCCAATAAACAAATGTGCAAAACACCAATGTGCATTGCAGAAACACAGAAAAACAAATTTATATTTTATATGATTTAAATACCTTATCTTTTGTGAAGAATCTGAAAAATAATTTGACCATAAAATGTAAAATTGAACAGTTCAGAAATGTAAAAATCACTAGTTGTAGTCATATTGGGAATTCACAAATGTGATCAATAGAGATGTGAGAACATTTTACCTGGTTCAGAAACCATACAAATTGGCAGATTTTTGCAGAAAACAAATCTGTACCATTTTCATAGTCTGAAAGCAGTTTGCCAAGTAAAAGTCAATTCTAGAGAGAGAGAATGAAACATGGGCCCAAATCCACATAAAGGTGCAAAGCTTTATCATGCGTTTTCTAACATTCAAATAAATGGAAGTAAAGGTGTACTAAATCTTAGCACCCTTTTGTGGATCTGGGCCATGGAGAGAAAACAGATTCCCTCTATAATTGGCTACCGTATGTTTTACTGTAAACAATAGATAGCTTGAAACATATTGGCCCGGTACATACCAATACAATCAATAATGCGTAACATGTTAAAAGACTTACTTTTAATGGTACTACATAGTGGATATATATTAATTGCAATTTGTGTGCTATTTTCTGCTGAACCTGTACCATATACGCTATTCAGAAATCCAGTGCGCAAACTATACTGTAATTAGACTGTTTAGGTTCATCGTTTCTAACATTATTAGGTTAAGTAAATAGTACACAAACTTCTTGAATGAATCTTGGTGTCTTGAAGCATTTTTAAAGTTTCCCTAAATCTAATTGAATGAGATTTATTTTTTAAAATACAGTAGAACAAAGGCATTTTCAATTAGAAACCCTATCTATGGAACAAAAACATATTCATAAAGCAGTAAAAGTGTTGCAAAAACAAAATGGAAAGAGTACATTTTTCAGCTCTATTTTTCATATAATTTATATATGGAGCAATTGAGCATTAGTCTTTCCATGTCAAATACGTTATTCATATGCTATGCAATTAAGTACAAGGTACTCCTGCAGCATTAATCCTTCGCTTGAATGAGAGAGAAAAACATATACTCACCTTACAGATGAGCTGTTCTGCTGTCTGCAAACATCTACAGCCGCGTCCCCATCTCTCTGCCTGGATCAATGTCCCTGCAGCGCTTGTAAAATGCAGGGCTGTAATTCCTTCCCCTTTGATTATGTAGATGCCCTTATTTGAGGCTCTACATCATGAGCGGAGGCTATATGGCCATATTTAGTCATCTACATCATCAAGGTACATGTTACATGTCCTGCCCAGTCCCCTTGATGATGTAGTTTTCCAAATATAACCATAAAGCTCCCCCTCATGTTGTAGAGCCTGATATAAGTGCATGTATGTCATCCATGGGAAGGAATATAACCCTGCAACTTATCAGTGCTATGAAGACATGGCTTCTGACAGAGAGATGGGGAGATGGCGGCAAATGGCTGCAGACAGCTGCACAGCTCTTCTGGAAAGTGAATATCTAAATGTCTCTACTTGTAGATGGCCCAAAAGGAGTAAAGCTGCGGTGTCCCTTTCATAAGAATGGAACCCTGCAGAGTTAAACCTCCTGGGTCGCTTACTGTCCCCAGGGCTGCTAGCAGTAGCCCAGTGCAGCCACACTACAGCCTCATTGCAGTCACACCGGGACAGTGTAAATCACGGCATCAAGGACAGTAAGTCTTGCTAAATCTGTATATCTAATAAAATATTTTTATTAACAACTTACATCCAATTTTGGTAACTAAAGCAGAAAAAAAAGTCTTTAAAACCTTAAGAGGTAGCAAGGTTTAAATTAACCCTAAAAGAGGCATTGATCTCAATAATTGGAAACAATTTAAAAAATCTATTAACAGATCACAGATGGGAAAAGGGAGAAAGAAGAAACTGAAATATAGCAATAGGATAATAAGAGAATATGAAACAAAAACAGGAAACACAAAAAATTAGAGATACTATTCAAGGCGCATAGGGCTAAGTTGTAAAACACCTAATGTTAGGTGCCTAAAGGCTTAGCACTGCTAAACATGACCTTTACTGTATTTAGCTTATGCAAATGAATAATAAAATATGCATACCTTGGTTCTTTGCAATCGACTGATGATACTAAGAAAATATACAAAAGTTATATAAATATGGGGATGTTCCTCTATTTATTAGTGTTAATAAATGATCTGTTATATAGTGAGTGGTGATTGCTGCTTCTGTCATATTCTGTACCTGCTGCATTATTAAAGTTACCTGATTTTTTCTGAACTTTTACCAAGGGTATAAGAGCAAAATGAAAAACAAAAACTGCTAGTGACATCTCAATACTGATACTAACTAGTTAACTAGCCACTCCACTCACAAGTCCTATATCATTAAAGAGCACTTCTGCCAATCCCAGTGCTATCTCACGGAATCTGCGATTCAAATCAACAGCATTTTAAGTGCAATCGCTCTGGGATCAACAGTATCACACTTCGATGGATAAGGTGCACAGAGAATTTATGTTTTGATAGGAATATTTGCTAAAACATTTATACATTTTATAGGGAATAAATGCATTTCCATTTGTATTTTTCTTACAGCAAATATTTTATATACAGTATATTAGTTAATAGTAGAGATGTGCGAATCAGTCCAAATCCGTTTCCCTGAATTTCCCAGGTATATTTTATACCAAATCTGTCCCCCTTACCAAAATACATCTGCAGATTGGGTACTAAACAATTCAAGTAAATGAAACCAAATACACCAACGATTAAAATCCATTTGGGCCTTTAATAATTTGCATTCAGATTCCATATTGAATCCAAAATCCACACCCGGATTGTTAAAAATGTGCACTCAGATTATTACAAATCTGCTTTCTCTCTATCTCCCCCCTCGGATTTAATCTAAATGCATAATTTTAACAATCCAACTGCTGATTATTAATCCGCCATGTGGTTTATCACTGATAGAAAACAAAAATCTCAAAAGGCAATTTGCCCTTTTTGAGACTAATCAACAGAAATCTGATGAATAAAGGAATCGGCCAATCCGAGGTGGATCCAAATCAACACAAAAATGTCACCCATCTCTAATTAGGAGTTGTAACGTTTCTTGCTCCGATTAAGTTTTTTTTTTCATGTTGAATACTATATCATTTTTATTTTCTCTCTTCTTTATGATTATGTCATCATTCACTTTACATTCACACAGGTACCTATAGCTGTCATTGCTCTGTTTTCTATAGCAAACATTGAAGACTCATTTACTGAAGAGTTGTGTGCGTAAGAATAAGGTCATGTTTAGAGACAACCTACATGTAAAATAATTCCTTTTTGGTAGATTTGGAAAGAAAATTATGTAAACTTGCATTTTTATTTACAGTACATTATATAATGAGCAGCATACTGTATATTGAATAATTATAGTACTATAAAGATGCAGTCAGCTTTATTAAGCAGTTTTTCTCAACGAAATTGCAAGTGAAACACAGCCGGATCGGGGTGTCCCCATGGCCAGTCTACTTGCCCATAAGAATTAACACAGTGGGGGTCCCTGCTTCTGAATGGGACTCTCACTGTGTTATTCCTACTGAGCAACCACCAGTCTAGAAGATCTGCACAGTGAGAGCAGAAGGAATCTGTCCTTCTCCCTGCACAGCTCTAACAGGCGATTGCACCGTTTTTATTTTAGCTACATAATATTGAAGCAGCGGGTCTCCAGGACTGAACCGCATTCATTTCAGCTCCAGGAACCACCTGCATCCCGAGATACAGGCCTTGGTATAGGGTGTCGGTATCTCCTACATTTAAATGTCATATCACGTGAGCTGTGATGGGGGAGAATTAAACTTGCAGGAGATACCGGCACCCCATACCAGGTCCTGTATCTCAGGAAGCAGGGGGTCTCTGGAGCTGAAATTAATATGGTTCAGCTCTGAAGACCTCCTGATTCAATACTTTAAAATAAAATAAAAACATTGCGATCGCCTGTTAGAGCTGTGCAGAGAGAGGATAACGATTCTATCTGCTCTTAATGCGCAGCTCTTGCAGATTTGTGCAGCCTATTAGGAATTACACAGTGAGAGTCCCATTCTGTGAGGATCACCTGGATGCCCCGTCTCCGTCACTCTTCCCGCGACTTCACGGGTGACGCACACCAATCACAAATGTGTGCAGGCACCGCACCGCTAGGAAAGGAGACACCGCAGGGTCCGCCTCCAAGATCCGCCCCATGATGACATGAGCAGAGCTCAGTCCACTCCGACTACGTGCAGATGCTGCATGAACACAGGCACTTAAGGTGTTAATGCCATCCATTATCCCACCGTTGCCACTGACTCCGCACCTGGATATTGGTACACAGCATACCTGTGATTACTCCTTACCCTGCAGCTGTGGGCTGTCCTGCATTCATTACTCTGCAGCTGTGTGCTGTCTTTCCACTGGCTGCCTGCTCTTTTAATGCTCAGGTTTTGACTTAATCAGGGTGGTTAATAGCGTACTATCAAGGCTCTTAGATAGTATGTAGTTTCCTTGGTGACATATATAAAACAATATTTGATATGTGGGTCAAGATATCAATACACAAGTGTATGCATGTGCATACCCATGCAGTGACACTGTTCAGAGAACACTGTGGAGCTACAAGTTTAGTGCTCCATGCTACGAGGAAAATCATTCTTTGAACCATCACAGCAACTAATATCTGTATGAGTGTTTATTCTCCTACTCTTATGAGTGTGGTCATCTTATATACTTTATTAAATCGAGTTACACTATGGAGCGTGTGCTTCTTTATCTTTTCTTTTAATATTTTGAAAGGTTGAAGAGCAATACCAGTTACCCATGTTATTACATTGTATTCAGGCAATAGCCATGTCATTTTCTGTTTATTTTGTATTCATTATTACTTCACATCTGAAGTTACAGTACTTGGCAATGAGTAACACTATGGAAAGAAATGCTATGGGTATTCCATTGATAGTGTGCTGAATATCAGGGGGATTTTAGAACCACCACTCAAACTCCTCAATGTTATTATTGGTGAATGGAGATGTGCAAATGCTTACACTCCTGTGTAGTTTGCATGTTTCAGACTTCCGTCAATAAATTTGGTTAATGCATTTATTTATTTTTAAAGTCTCGTAACCCAGGGGGAGCATAAAGGGAGACAAAACACTACAATCTAAGGGCAGACAATAGTGTTGAGTGAAATAACTCAATGGTAATCTTGGCTCCTATGTGCAGCCTACTCACAGGATTTCAGTGTTAATCAGGCAACATCAAAATAGCTTCAGGTGGTGTGGATCACAGATGGTCTTCTGAGTTTGAAGTGGTATTAAACTCCAGTATCAGTGAGATCATGGGACGTTAAAGTAAAGGAGATACCCATAGTGCAGATCAATAGTATAAGGTATAAATTTATAACAAATTAAAAAATGCACACTTACAATAAAAACATATAAAATATGCATGAATCACAATTGTGATATGAAGGATTGACACGTGCCGTGGCTCAGCCCCCCCCCCCCCCCGCCTCCGCTGAGAGTCTGATGCACTCTGGAGACTCCTCTGTTTTCGGCTAGCTGCCTCCCAATGGCTCTCCGGAGCTACGCTCCGTCACGATCTATAGAGCACCGCTTCGCTTCCAGTTCAGCTTATGGGATGGGCAGTCACTCGGCACCTCGTCTCTCCTTCTCTGGGCGGTCCAACTCTACGCGTTTCACCGGTAGAGAACGTGGCTTCGTCAGGAGTATACTCCATGATCTCGCTGATACTGGAGTTGAATACCACTTCAAACTCAGAAGACCATCTGTGATCCACACCACCTGAAGCTATTTTGATGTTGCCTGATTAACACTGAAATCCTGTGAGTAGGCTGCCCATAGGAGCCAAGATTACCATTTAGTTATTTCACTCAACACTATTGTCTGCACTTAGATTGTTGTGTTTTGTCTCCCTTTATGCTCCCCCTGGGTTACGAGACTTCAATTCTTCAATTTGGGGACCAGAGAAGACAGGCCCTGCCAGAAAGGGATGAGCAGAGAGTTACAATCTTTATTTATTTATTCACTTGACACGTTAATTACACTATTATTTATTGTTCACAGCTTACATTGCTTTTATACTGTCACGTTATTATTAATAGTGATCACTTATAGTGTAGCGCCTGTTTGTCACTATCACAATAACACAAGTCTTTTATTTATTTTTAGAAATCAGTTTGTTTGGATTGGATAGAAAGACAAAGGCCCAGATCTACAAATCTCTGTGAAGTGACTTAACATAATGTTAAATTAACTGAATGTCATGTTAGTCCTTACTGTATGTCTTCAAATGCCAATAATGTAGTCATGTTTTCTTTAGCATTGTATTAAATATAGTGGCTATTTGTGAAAAATAGATGCAAAAGAGGCATATAATCTAATATCGCATATACACTAAAGCCTGTTAAGGTTATTGCAGGTTCTAACATTACGTTAGTTAAGTCACGCCTAAACTTGAAGATAGAGTGAGATAACTGTGAAAGCCCCTGAGATACCTCTACCTATCTATTTCTACAGTATTTTCTGCTTCCTCCGAGTAATGATAAGACATACTTAACATCACATTCCTGGAACCGCATGTTGTGATACAATAATGTGATGTTAAGCTAATGCTAATAAGTTATACAACGGGTATTGTTTTTGCATATAATTGGTTTTGAGGATACTCGTTAACGTTAGGCAAAATAACATCACATTATGAGCTTTAATTTAATGAAGCGTTATGGCTCTTGCCCAAAAGACAAAAGCGCGAAAGAAAGACATTTTAATGCAGTTTTCCCGACAAAAGTGGATTGTGCAACATACAACCTTTTTCAATAATTCTCACCACTAGTAAAGGACATTCACGTTTTCTTTACATTAAGTCCTTCTTTCACTATCTGTCTCCTTTTCCTTCTCCCTCTGAAATAGAGTTCTTAAAAGTTGCTTTGAAGTTAGCTTAAAAACATCAGTCACTCTCAGACAGTCTTACTACCCTGCACAAGCATTTTCTCTTGCACTATTGAAAATGAAGTGAACTGCATTGCATACAAGCAACATTTGGCAAGTTGAACCCATATCCACAAAAGGGTTCTATGTTTTAGCATGCCTTTACTTCCATTCAAATGAATGGGAGAAAAGCAAGTTTAAAGTTAGCACTTTTTTTGTGCATCTGGGCCTGTGAAGGGAAAAGTGAGAAAAAATTATATACTGTACTGTAGTGCCGACAAGTATTCTAAAACAAATCTCGGGCAATCACCAACAAGACCCAGGTACATGCTGGGTATATGTTGCAACATTTCAGTGACATTTCGGCAGACAGACTAATGGCCCATCGGATTAACAGCGTGGGTCCCTGGCAGTCCCATTCAAACTGAATGGGACTGCCAGGGACCCCTGCTGTGTTAATCCGATGGGCCATTAGTCTCTGCAGAAATGTAACTGAAATGTTGCAGCATGTACCCAGATCTTGCTTGTGATAGCCCCAGATTTTCCAAGGCAAGTTTAAGGCAAGTTTTAGAATACTCGTCGGCGCACCTGTAGGTTGCAATTACATGTCAAAAGTTTTAAATCAAAAGAAGACAAAGTGGCTCAACTATTCTGGTCACAGATTAATTTTGAATTGCCTATGTACTTCTTTGTACAGTCATGTGCACACTCCTAGTAATACAGTATATAAAAAAAAAATATTTTTTTAACAACAATTACCCAATAATCTCGCTTTTCTTCTGCCGCCTTGAGTTGTTTCTGAAGAGCTGCAATTATTCTGAAATTAAATACATTTCTTAAATAAACATAATTAAATTTTAACGTAATACAGCTTTTTATTGTCTATGGGAGTTTCATCCTTTACAATGTGCCTAATCTATTTTTTATAGGCTAGATTCACAAATCTGAATTCAGACATGGATATGGCAGTGATGCACTGTAGCACTGATAGCTGGTTAAGACATTTTTAGAAAGTTCTGCCAAATATGTAACTTATTATTTATATATGACCAGCAATTAGTGCTCCAATTGGTTAATTCCTTTGTTCAAAGAGAATCTGGCCTAAGGAGGTAAACTACTGTAGGTAAGCAGTGGGGCCTGGGTTCAGTGCTAGGAGATTGCTGGACCATTGGCCATGTATAATTGCTTGGAAGGCTATTGGAGTACTAGGGACTGGAGGTGACCAGCTAAAAATCAGGGACAAACAGCCAGTCAGTCCCCCAAATCTGGGTACTCAGGTACTATGGGCCAAGAGCCAGAAAAGCCATCATAAGGACTATTCCCCTGGACCGCCAGACCCCTGGACTGGCTGGCCAGGTGCTAACAAGTTATTGAATAAACCCTCAAATGGTTAAGTTATACTTGGAGTATACTCATTCTGAATTGCACCCGGGTCTGAATCCGAAACAAGTAACAGTACTAACACCACAAATAAACAACACAGGGGACTATATCTTTGTAGTGTTTCTTTCTATGAGTATTTATTTGATATAACTTAGAACTTCGATTTTTTTTTTTCAAAACCATGTACAGACGTACCATACAGTATGTTTTTGCACCTGTTAAAGGGATTTTATGCATTAATGTAATTGTATTATTACAGCAACTCTTTTTGTACTACTATTGAAAAACAATGGTTATTAATGTATTTTTTCATGTCTTTTTTTTTTTTGCAAGTCTCTCTTCTATACTGTACATTGCTCCAACACATTTTCTGAGTTCATCCTCCCATCTTACTTTTGGGGGTCACATTGGTCTTTTCTTGGAATACTGTCAAGTACCATCTTTGTCCAACAATGGTCATTTCTTCTTGTGATATGTTTGGCCAACTGCCATTTTAATTTCTTCAACCATGTGATGTCACAAAGTTTTGTTTGATTTTGAACCAATTCTTTCTTTTTCCTGTCTCTTCGGGTAATGCCCATCCCTCCATATTTCTTTGTGTTGCCTGAAGTTTCTAAATTATCATCATGTTTAGGTTCAAAGTTTTACATCCATATGTGAACATGGGAAGACTATAATGGTTGAGAACCTTCTTCTTAAGGCACAATGGAAGGTTCCCTTGAACTATTATCTTGTTTCTTCAAAATTAGCTGCATCCCATCTTCATTCTCCTATTGATTTAATTGAAAAGGTTCCCATCCATTGTTATTTGCTGGCCAAGGTAGATATAGTCTTTGACTTCTTATATTTCTCCCATTTATCTCAATCTTAGCAGACTTTACACATTTGTTGACATCAATTTGATCTTTCTGAGATTCATACAGATGCCAATATGCAAAAAGAAGGCAGGCACACGGACTTAAGCAGAAGTTAATTTAATGTGCCATAAAACTGATGTTTCGGCAGTGAGAAGATGCTTTTTTCAGCAGCAGCTAAGTACCACTCACTAACCTATTACTGAGTGCCTGCATTTGCTATTCTTTTATTCATACAGATGCCCACACTATTACTTGAATTGGCAAGTTCTCCAATTTGTTGCTGGAGGTCTTCTGGACTCGTGGCAAAAAATAATAATATAATCAACAAATCGTTGTTGACTCAAAATATTCACAATTCATTTTTCTTCCCAATCTAATGTATTGAACAATTCTTGCAGTGATTAGTTTTTGTGACATTGTGTCTCCCTGCCACACTCCCTGCCACACTCCATCTTAATGTAATCTAGTGGTTGATGTGGCATTCTCATAAATGTTCTTTATGTACACTTCTTCAACATTTTGTCTTCTTAATACTTCTAGGACTACTGAGGTGTAGACAGAATCAAATGCTTTTGGTAATCTATTAATTCTAATCTTAATGATAGTTTATATTCTTTACTTTGGGAATTCACTTCTTGTATGACTTGGATGTTTTCCATTTTGTTGTATCCACTGCAAAATCCCACTTGTTCTCTAGGCTTTGAAAGTCCATGGTCTTTTGTAGCCGATTAGTGAGTTTCTTCGTAAAAATCTTGAAAGTGACTGGAAGTATTATAAACCAATCTAAAAGAAAAATCCAAAAAAGATCCGACTAGGAAGGCACTCTAATGGACGACTCCAAAATAATTCTAGTGAATAATAAAAAAAAAATAGCCTTTAATGTGAACCATTTAAAATACAAATGAAGGAGATCTATGTAATATTATAATATATTCCTCCTCCATAAATTGGTAGCATTTGAAAAAAAACTTTTAATAAGATACAATTAAAAATAAATATTATGAGATTTAACTATTATTAATATCCAAAGTCTCAGGCTGCAACCTATGTACAAATATTTGGACCTATATTCTAGATCAGTGGTGCGCAAACTGGGGGTGCACCCCCCAGGGGTGTGTGGGAATTTCTAAGGGGGATGTGTGGTTGCAGAGCTCCTACGCTTTCCCCCAGGCTTGTAAATTAAATGCTGTGGGATGTGCGAGGCCTCGGCAACTTCACTTACCTGCTCTCAGCCTGTTCTTCCCTGACACGTCGCCATGACAACACAGCGTCAAATTATGCCGCTGGGTCAAATGGCAACACGTCACATGACGTTGTGATGTCATATGAAGCGTGGAGCCCGAGAGCAGGTTAGGAGGGGAGGGGGGCATAGGCAAGGGGGAGCGGAGAAAGGGGGGACGCGAACTTAAAAGGGACGCAAACTTTGCGCACTTCTGTGCTAGATATACAGTAACTATATCTAAAATCTGCCCAGTAGATTTTAGATATGCTTATTTCTAGCATATACTGTAGGTCCCAATATTTGTCTAATTAGTCTATAGAAGATAATGTAGTGCCGAAAACAGACACTGTGAGAGCATAGATCTGACCACGTGATTTAAAACGTATGAATAAATAAACATATATAGGGCCTAAGGAAAGAGAGAAGAAAAGTCATCATAATGCCTAGGCAAACTGCAGACAGACGCTGTGGGAGAGTAAATCCAACATGACTGAAAAGGTCTAAAAAAAAATATATATATATATATATATATAATCAAAAAATAAATAGATGATACCGTTCTGTGGCTAACGAAATGCTTTTATTTGTGCGAGCTTTCGAGATACACTGATCTCTTCTTCCGGCGATGTTACAATGAATGAAGCAAGATTGAGCTGTGCAGTGACCTGGAAGAATTCTTCAGAAGGCTGCGTCTTAAGGAGTTCTTCCACAACAGACACAACCAAGATTATGCCAACACTACAGAAGGAGAGCCGCTGCACATGAGCAGGGAGAAGCAAAAATACAACTGGATCCCACAAACTGGGCGCAACCCCACATTGGACCGGTACATTGAAAGCTTCAGACACAGCGCCAAAACCACCATCCTGGACAAAGTAAGGAAACAAACATATAATCTGACACTGATGGAGAGGAAAGCCATAGAATCGCTAAAGGCCAACCACAACATAACAATCAAACCTGCGGACAAGGGAGGAGCAGTGGTCATAATGAACACCACAGACTACCTGCGGGAAGCACACAGGCAACTCTCTGATTCAAAGTATTACACCCAACTGCAGGAGGATCCAACTAAAAAATACATGCTCCCTAAAATTCACAAAGAGGGTAACGCTGGGCGCCCTATTATCTCTGAATCTCGCACACTTACCGAGAATATTTCTGGCTGGGTGGAGGGCATTCTAAACCCACTTGTCAGGATCACACCCAGCTATATCCAGGATACCACCGACCTGCTAAACAAACTGAATGCCATTGGCCCACTCCCAACAGGAACACTACTAGCAACTATGGATGTAGAGTCACTTTATACAAACATCATCCACGAGGATGGGATTTCAGCCTGCAGATACTTTCTGGGACCGCAGGAGCCACTCACAGAGACAGTGACTAAATGCATCGAATTTATTCTGACCCATAACTACTTCACATTTGGAAATGACACATACCTCCAGACAACCGGGACCGCTATGGGTACTCGGATGGCGCCACAGTATGCCAATCTGTTCTGCGCAAAACTGGAAAGTGACTTTCTTTCCACCTGTCAATTGAAACCCCTTACATACCTTCGCTACATCGATGACATCCTCCTGATTTGGACCTCTGGCGAACAGGACCTCCTACAGTTCTATGACAACTTTAATACGTTCCACCCGACTATCAACCTCAAACTCACCCATTCCCCGGATGAAGTACATTTCCTAGACTCCACCATTACTATAAAGAACAACCAACTACAGACTTCTGTATACCGCAAACCTACAGACAGAGCCAGCTATTTGAGGGACAACAGCTTCCACCCGACACACACAAAACATGCAACCATCTACAGTCAAGAAAAAACACACTAAGTGCAGACAATAATGTTCAATAGTGAAATATTATGATGCTTGGCTCCTATGTGCTGCCTTCTCACAGAATGTCAGTAGGATAAAGACAGTGGCGGGATATGTGGGGTCTGGTGAGTCACTCTGGACACAGACAGGAAGCAGCTAGGACTAGGATTTCAGGTGCAGACGTACATGGAAAGATAAAGACAGACCTCCATGGTGCAGATCAATGGTACAAAGATAATATTTATGTATTAATAAAAATGTGCACTTACAATAGTAAAAATCAAAAACAGCGTTTTATCACTATATCAGTGAAAAGGAGTGTAGGTGGTTGCCGCAGCTCACCGCACCGCCGACATCCCGGATGGGCTGTTTCACAGGTTTCCTGTAACTCCCTCTGCACCAAGCGTTGTGGGGATCGCCTACAGCGGTGTCTCCGGCGCGATACGTCACTTCCGGTAGGCACGAACAGCTCCGTCGCGTCACTTCCGGTCCGGCAGCAGATTGACAGCTCGCAGCACCAGTCCTCTCACTTCCTGGGCGGGTCCACTCTACGCGTTTCGCCAATAGAATGGCTGGCTTCGTAAAAAAGTAAAAAAGTAAAAAATCAGGTGTAAACAATTAGCATTATGAGAATGAATCTGATACCCCCACATAAGAAAAACATATGCAGCTATAGATTTAAACCATAACAATCTTAATCTTACATAGAATAAACTTGTAAATAATGTATAATAAATAAAATTACTACGCTTGCAATTGTCAAAATATTTCTGAGGTAAACAGACCATAAAATATCTATATATAATAAATATCTGAAATCAACTTATATTTATATTAATTTTTCCTTTTACAGTACTTCATATATTTTTTTATAATTTTATTTTTATTTTTATATAGATTATAGATCTAGTATTATTATCAAGTCCATTCTCCTCAAGCTAATTATTGATAACCTTACAATGGTTTTTTTCACTGTTCACTCAGTTGATTTCAGATATTTATTATATATAGATATTTTATGGTCTGTTTACCTCAGAAATATTTTGACAATTGCAAGCGTAGTAATTTTATGTATTATACATTATTTACAAGTTTATTCTATGTAAGATTAAGATTGTTATGGTTTAAATCTATAGCTGCATATGTTTTTCTTATGTGGGGGTATCAGATTCATTCTCATAATGCTAATTGTTTACACCTGATTTTTTAATCTATCTTTGCATAGCTAATTGGATGTGTGGGGGTATATATATATGTGTCTAGCACACCCATAGTCCATCCCCTGATGAAAACAGTTTAGCTGTTGAAACGCGTAGGGCCATGTGTGCTGTGGATTCCTGCAGCGTTGATTTATGAGTTCTGCCTGACATTCTCCTGCTTGCCATCTCCGTGCACGGCGTGACGTCATCTGTTCGTTCCGACGCAAACATTGTCCCCGGTGGGAACCTAAACTATCTGGAGGTGTGTTCCCGGGGAAAGAATACTGTGAGGAGCCTGATGACGTGAGTTCCTGCTGGCAGAGATACACGATGGCTGTACTGGATGCAGTGGTGTCACGGAGCAGAGTAGCAGAGCAGCAGTGCTTACAGATTCTTTGGAGCATGAGTATTACTCATACAATGCTTTTTTATCTTTTATGTTTGTGAGTTCATTTTATGAGCCTTTTATTGGGAATTAAACCATTTTTTGCACAGTAATGCACTAGGATTGGGCGCTTTTTTCTTCTATTTTCTATGCAGGTGGAGAGGGAGGTCGTTGTGTCCTTTAAAGAAGCAGCCTTTTTCCTGACAGTGCTTTTCTGTTTCTTGCATTTTTTGGACTTCATTTGGACTTCAAAGGATTTGTGACAAAAGTTTGTTATTGGGTCCACAGCACATCTTTTTATAACTATATTTGCATTTGGTGAACGTATTGATTGCACAGTTAAATATTATTATTGTCATTTAGGTTTTTTATATATTTATACATTTTCTGATCATTTATTATTATACTATTGCTGTCACACCATACCCAAGCGCAGTCCTTTTCTGTATATATATATATACATATATATATATATATATATATATATACAGTGTTCGACAAACCTATACATTTGCACGCCCCGGGCGAGTGGATTTAACATCGTAGCGAGCTCCTTTTGGCCCAAGCAGCACACGTGTGGTACTAGGTGGCGAGTAGATTTTTTTGTTCGGCGAGTAGATTTTTTGGTGATTTGTCAACCACTGTATATATATATATATATATATACACACACACACACACACACAATAAAATCATGACACGGTGTAATATGTCATGTGTTGTTGTTCATCTGAGGTTGTAGTTACCTAATTTTAAGACCTGCTAAGGATTGTTATTATGTCCAGATATGTAAAACCATAACATTCAAAGATGTTGTACTTTCTTTTTCACACAACTGTATATACCATCACGTTGTAAGTTATGGTGGGTAAAAAAGGCAACAAGAAACATCCACCGTATTGCATATAGCAAATAAAAAGATCACTTGTGAGCACATTCACATGTCTTAGGCAGGTCTGCAACCCTGCCTTTCACTATTATCACCCAGCATACAGTGTTTCCACTGCAGCAAGGGATTCTGGAAAATGACATGCAAATGAGCACACCGTGTCACATTTTGCCTGAAAAACCATTGTTTCATGGAGACCATATAAGCTAATGCTTGCTGTTAAAACAGCTTTAAAGCACATCATGGGAATCTCATGCAAAGCCAGAGAAACAATTCACAGACATGTTTCAAGCTTAATGGGTATCATCAGTGTGAAGTTGGTTGTACTGCTAGCTTTGCAAATTTTCAAGACTGTAGGGTTTACCATCATGTTTTAAGTTATGGTGGGTGAAAAAGGCAACAAGAAACCTCCACCGCAAATAAAAAGATCACTTGTGAGCACATTCATATGTCTTATGCAGGTCTGCAACCCAAAACACACAAAAACACTGTCTCAAACTACAGGCCAATCTCACTTCTCCCAATTCTATCCAAAGTCATGGAAAAATGTGTCCACTCCCAATTAAGCGATTACTATAACAAGACACATTTCCCTAGCCAATTCCAATCTGGCTTTCGCCCCAAACACTGCACCGTAACTACCCTGCTTAAAGTTTGCAATGAAATCCAGTATGGAATGGAACGGGGACAAATCACTGGTGCAGTATTCCTAGATTTTGCAAAGGCTTTTGATACAGTTGATCATGCTATCCTGCTTAACAAACTCCAGAGCTCTGGAATAGGGAAGCATGCTTTTAACTGGTTTCAGTCCTACCTATCAGGAAGATCCCAACATGTGTCCATCTCAGGCCTAACTCCAACCCCCTGGATATCACCTCTGGTGTCCTGCAAGGCTCTGTTCTGGGGCCCCTACTCTTCTCAGTGTTCATTAATGATCTTCCCACAGCTTGTAAGGAAGCCTCAATACACATGTATGCAGATGACACAATCCTATATGCACACAGCCATAGCCTCTCTGACCTTCAACACATACTTCAGTCTGACTTTTTGAGACTCGAAAACTGGATTTTCCAAAACAAACTGTTTTTAAACACTGACATGACTGTAATAATGGTATTTGGGACCAAGGCTAAATTTTTAAAGTTTCCAGCAACTGAGCTCCAGATTAGAACCAACGCTAACACCACCCTAACCCCTGTCACTAGTTTTAAATACCTGGGCTTATTATTTGACTCCCACTTAACATTCGGAATGCACATTGATACCATGACAACCAAGACCTATGCCAAACTAGGGGTACTTTACAGGAACAAACCCTCCCTAAGTCTCCTGGTCAGAAAGCGTATCGCACAACAGATGCTAATGCCAATTATTGACTATGGAGACATAGTATATGGCTCGGCACCCCAAACACACCTTAGCAAACTTGACACCCTCTACAATTCAATTTGTCGTTTTGTTCTCCAATGCAACTACAACACACATCACTGCGAAATGCTCAAAGAACTAGATTGGTCATCACTAGAGTCTAGGCGCAAAATTCACCTTTCCTGTCTTGCCTTTAAATTCTTTATGGGCAAGCTACCCAGCTACCTGAACAAGCTCCTCACCCCTACCACATGCAGCACTTATCACCTGAGATCAGACTCCAAAAGACTGTTCATGGTCCCAAGGCTCAACAAAGTATCTGGACGTTCCTCCTTCTCTTACCGTGCACCCCAAAACTGGAACAACCTACCAGAGACTCTCACATCCACCACCAGTTTAAGTTCTTTCAAATCTAAGGCTGTCTCACATTTTAATCTGGTCTGTAACTGTTTCATACGCCCATAATATATATTTTCTTTAACTGTGCACGCAATGTCTTGTATATAATGTATACCCTGTTCATTTATGTGACTGTATTTGTAATCATGTATTATTTTTCTTACTCGGTGCCCAGGACATACTTGAAACCGAGAGGTAACTCTCAATGTATTACTTCCTGGTAAAATATTTTATAAATAAATAAATAAAACCATGCCTTTCACCATTATCACCCAGCATACAGTATGGTGTGTGCTAATTATTTTCATTCACATTTGAGAAGACTGTGCATATCCAGGAAGGTGCCTAATCTGGCTAAATGGAGAGCCCTGTGTGAATCCCTGAGTGAGACGCCACAAACACTGAGCATGTGCGCACCTGCTGTGTGCATCGACGGGAGAGCAGACCGGACAGCTGGCGGAGGCACTAGCGTTGAGGGCAGCAAGTCCTATGGAACGCGGTCAACTATGAAGCTCTGAGGCGAACGGTGTTCCTATCGGAGGGGGGGGGGTGGGCGAGGAGAGCAGAGGGAGGTGCAACAGAGCAGAATTGGTGGGATACAGTGAGATTATCTGGCAGACCTAACCAACAGCCGGGGAAACTGCACCGAGCACTAGATGGAGGTTTGTGGCTGCGGGTTGTGGGGTTGGAGAACGACTCGGCGGAAAGCTGGGGCGCTGCGTGAAGGTCCCATTATCCACTTTAATCTGTCAATATCCAGCAAAGTAAGTGAGGAACGCTGGTTTCAGTTATTTAACACTGAAGCCGGATGCTATTTGTATCATATATATATATATATATATATATATATATATATATATATATATATATATTTATTTATATATATATATATATATATATATATATATATATATATATATATATATGACAAGTCATATATAGTATAAGTAATAACTTCAATTTACACTACAATCTCACTAATGTGACCACCATCCCTAAGTACAGTACGTCTGTTTTACTTGTACTGTAACTATAAATATCTTGTCTCTAATATCTCACTATTGATTAAGAAAGTGCATTTTATGTGTTGTTATGGTTTGTATATTTTTAGAAGAAGCCTTTTACTATTTAGTCTATGCAAAATTAAAATAGCACTGTACTGTACTTACTTCTTTTCCCTCTGTTGCCTTTCTGTAAAATAAATACAATATATAATATAATAATTTACCACTTTATTTGAGCTAAACATTGAAATATTCACACATGAACCCTTTCAATGCATAGGCAGTTTCCCCATGTGCAGCCAAATTAATTTTACGATTTTTGCAAACAATTTTAAAACAATGATGTACCTGGAAACTCATGCAGTGGTTTTACCAGAACAAGTTACACTTTTATTTGCAAATGCATATTTGTGACTTCAACATGAAAACAGATGTGTTTTCTTTTTACTATTTGCCAAGCAGTTTGTAATATAGTTATGCAAGTCTAAATCCACATTACCCATCACATAACCTGGAATTTTGTTAATTTAAAGAACATATAGCATCCCATACATTTCCCTTTTTATTTGATTCATGTTTTCACATGAGAAAATGTGGTGGGTCCCAAAGTACAGTAGCAATTGACAGTGTAACGGACGTGCTCGCCACAAACCGGGACCCGGACCATGGGGCTGAGGTGGGGAAGTGAATACACTGACCATAAACCACGGAGTTAGGTCCGGAGTGCGGATTGCGTGGTCAGACGTAAC
>NC_134484.1:153664904-153812404 GCF_040206685.1 Ascaphus truei
AGCATTCTGTGTGTCATGTATAGATTTTTAATGTTGGCACTGATGTAATTAATACAATGTCTTTATTTTTGGTTTGTTTTGTGAGATTATACTCACTCTAGTGTGTCGTTAGGCAGGAGTTTTTATACTCTAGCTAGTGGGACAATTGTTATCCCAGGCTATTTTAACTGTTAAAAAAACTTTGAGTGCAGCTAACTGGGCTCTTTTTGTTAACCTTGATTTAACTTGTTGTGCTATACCTATAAATCCACTAAATTATTTACTGGCAAAGCCGATCGAGCAAAGCAATTCCTTAAAATGTTTTATCTCACATATATTAACTGCACCTAGGTGTGCTATTGCAGCAGCATAGAAAAAAAACCGTTAACCCCCACCAGACGAATGGTGGAAAATAGGATTAAAGAAGTTATGTTAATGGAAAAGCTCACAGCATTCCTTAGACACACCACAATTACATTTTACAAGACTTGGGAGCCATGCTTAGAGCCATGGTTAGAGAGTCAAACCAGATTAGCTTCTGAGAAAAGTCAGTTAACTAATAGATTCCTTTGGATATGATGAGGTGGGGGTGTAGCTCCGGACAGTAAACAGGAAACTGAAAACTAATATAATCTCTTGTCCCGTCCCCCCTCACCTCGGCTTTTGCCAATAAAAGAATATAAAAGTATGATGGAAGGAGTCCTGAGTAGACTAGGTGGTACTCTCTTCCCCCCTATCCCCTTCACTCCCCCAACCCTTCACTCCCCCCTTCCTTGCTACATCCTTTAATATTATATTTGATGATACATTGCAGCGCAGGACAAAGTAATACGAGTTTATTCTAAATATTTGATCTGTATACATGTATGTATTTATTGGATGATGTACATCGGTGTATCTTTGTTTTGTGCTGTTTTCTTTTATGATTAAAAACCCAATAAAACTGTTTGAAATAGAAAGTGGGGGTTGTGAGACTCATCCCTAGACCAATTCTAGATAAAGTGTGCATTTATTTTACTCCACTACTTGAAATCGTATTACTGCTATTTCACATATTTGAAATGCACATCATTGGTGGTAATGTTATTATTCAGAGTACAACACTACAGTAGATAATTGCAAACCCCTTTTAAGTTTCAGGTGGGGTTGCCAAATATTTTATTCAGACAGCTACCTCAAACTGAACTTTGCTTAGCAGTGTTGTTAAGCTTCAAATTACTTGAACCACTTTGAGAATATAAAGATGTATTAAAAAAAAAAAAAAACATACCCACAGTTCCTATCATAAATACAATCACAAATATACTAACAGCTGACATATTGCACAGTTATATATTTTCCACATTTACAGTCCTTTAGTACAAGATGTGCCGTCAGCATTTTCATCATTGTCCCTTTGAAACTGAAAATACGATAGAGCATAAGTATGCCTACATAGCAGGTGAATACAAAGCAGAATAGATGAAGTAGCCTTTAGTAATAAAAACAATAAAACCCTTTTAAAGTTTCAATCACAGATTATATATGGAGATATTTGCAGATACAGAACCTTTACAGTGAAATAACAATATATTACCAACCACTTTCACTTTTACCACTACAGAAAGTTGAATTCCAGAAATATGTACAGTATTACATTTATAGCAAAAATATTTAATTTACCTGTATGTTCCAAATTAGTTTTGCAGGCAAATATTGAGACAAAGAGCTGACAGCACACATTCACATCTATTCATCTTTTCTTTCAGTGCAATTTTGAATAAATGCCACCTCTGTGTCCTTTTCAAACTTCAGTTTTCCATGGGGTAAATGGTAGGGACTGATGTTATTGATTGTTACCATGGTGATATGGAGATTTTAAAGAATCTGCAGGTTACACCCACTAAAGAAGTGGAAACAAAACTGCAAAACACATGGGGAAACATGTCAGTTTGAATATGATTTGTGTAGAGCTGGTATTTGTTGTCTTGTGCTGATGTACAGTATGATGACAGAAAGAGACATCATCATGTGGTACATCTGACATTACAGGCATACCCCGCATTAGCGTACGCAATGGAACCGGAGCATGTATGTAAAGTGAAAATGTACTTAAAGTGAAGCACTACCATTTCCCCACTTATCGATGCATGTACTGTACTGCAATCGTCTTTTACGTGCATAACTGATCTAAATAACGCATTTGTAACAGGCTCTATAGTCTCCCCGCTTGTGCACAGCTTTGGTACAGGTAGGGAGCTGGTATTGCTGTTCAGGGCATAACGACAGGCGCATGCGTGAGATGCAGTTTGCCTATTGGGCGATATGTACTTACTCGCGAGTGTACTTAAAGTGAGTGTACTTAAAGCGGGGTATGCCTGTACTGTGTGAGTATGTTGGATGCATGGACATGTAGAGGGCCCAAAAGAATTGTGATGAACCTGCAGGACGCTATTTTTGTTATATCTAAATGAAATGAATACGACATTAAGGGACATATTCACTAAACTTCGATATGTTCATTGCAACATCGAACGTGTTAGCATGTTCCTACCGAACGGTATGAAATGTGGGTAAAAAAGGTATTCACTAAAATAAATCACATTTTTTTAACTGTTTGTTACAAAAATGACTTACTGCACTAATTTTTATTCGCTTTATGAGCTAAACAAATGTAACTTTCGATTTCGCTCCAGCAGTCTGAAAGCGCAGTGTACAGAGAACCTGCATCTCACTGTACAGCTCTTACTGGTGGTCACGCTGCTTAATTTATATTTATATATGTACATAGCATTGAAGCAGGGTGGCCATGGAGCTGAGCCGCATTAATTTCAGGTCTGGGGAACCCCTGCTTCTCGAGGTACAGGCCTCTGTATCAGGTGCCAGTGTCTCCTGCAAGTTTAAATGTCCCGTGTCACAGCCCATGTGACCGGGACATTTAAACTTCCTGGAGATACCGGCACCCCATTCTGGGGCCTGTATCTCAGTAAGCAGGGGGTCCTCAGACCTGAAAGTAATGTTTTTCAGCTCCATAGACGCCCTGCTTCAATCCTAAATAAAAAAAATAATTAAATACAAGGCGATCATCATTACTTTAGTTGTTAATCATTAAGGTAATGAAGGGGTTAAACAGCAGTATCAGTTTTTTTGTGGTAGAGGGCACAGGTGAAGGTTGTAGTTGCCCCATGGTATGTGGTTAGGCCTCCCAGAAGGGGTTATCCCTTCCCTTAGCGGTTACAACCGCTAAGGTAATGAAGGGGTTAACCCCTCCCATGAGGTCTAACCACCCACTCTGGGTAGATTTCCCCCTTCACTCACCCTAAATGAATCTGGCTGCATCTGTATAGCTACTAGAACAGAAATGTTTGGCTACCGTGGACTTTAAATCCCTCTTCCTGACTCTACTCTTGTGTTCACATATCCTTTAACTCAAAGGCCTAATCGTCTCACTAGCATGTACAAATCAACATGGACATTTAATTCTATTGATAATGAAAGATGTCTGGCAATTTAAATATCTCTCAATGGTGAATTATTTACCCACCCTGGTGTGAAAAAAAAACACATCTCCATGTATGGCATTATTGCACTGTACACTTCTCTCATTTTTGGTAGACAACAAGAGGTGAATTTAAACTGTGGTAAATCTGCTTTCACTAGGAAATTACTGATATTGCAATGAAATAGGTTATCATTGCTACGGTAATTCTCTGAAATGTTCTGCAATTTTCGTATCTCGTTAAAACATAACATGTTTAAATCATATGTTTAACGTCTTTATAATGAGTAGTACTGTGTCACGGGAGACCAGCACTTTTAACACTTTCTGGGATCATTCACTAGGCAAAACAAGGTAGTGGAATAAAATAAGGTTTATTCGGGTGAAACCCGCGGACACACAATGAATACACAATATACAGAAAGAATACATACTTACATTTATGAGGAGTTCTCTGGAGCACCGGATTAGGGGCTTGTTTTAGTTCATTTTGTTCTATATCACCAGGTCTGGCAGTTCAATTATCTTCCCTGTTGGAAGTCCTTTTTCTCTGGACCCAGTACTCAACCATTCCCCACTCACAAACTGTCCTGATACCTCTGGACTTCCCTTCACCCCTTTGATCCATGATCTCTATATAGACATCCCAGCGCCTATGTAGATGCCCGGGCTGAGAGACTAATACATACCGTATAAAAAATAATACCATGTTCTGTTAAACTTCTAAATCTTAGGGAACACTATATATGTTGGGGAGATGGGACCGGGAAACTTGGGGTCAAAAACCGTATTATGGGGGACACTGTGTAGCCCCGGAGTAATTCACCTCGCATACCCGCAGATACTGCCTGCACGTCTGGGAAAATTACGGGACTACCGGTAACTTTGTCCCCCGAACCCCTACAAAAGTTCTGAATGCATTTTCATCCAAATATCCCCCCTGAAACCCCACTGTGATTCCATGACGGGAAAAGGTTACACATATACAGGACAGGTTTATAACATGTTACACACTGTGTTCCTGGCTTATGGTGCTTTTTAGCTACCAGGGACCCACGGTTTTCAGGGTAACCAGTTGTGCTTCACCTTTAGTATGAACACTGGCTACCCCCTACCGTCACATACTGTATACATTTGTGCCACTGGTATATGTTTGCCATATCTATCCCTTTGGGTCATCTGTAATAAATTATCCCTTGGCATCTCCATAATTTTTGTGAACACCTGCTCAAGGCTATCCGGTGTATACCCTCTCCTAGACAATTTTTCAATCATCTACCTAGCTCCTTTCTTAAAGACTCTATCATCCTCTGTTATTCTGCATAATTTCCTGGTGTGTCAGCCCATTTTGTATTTTAATATTATATTGTGCTATTTATATTGCGATTTATCTACAGTACTATTTTTACTTGTACAATGCTGCAAATATACTACTTTTGATACTTTACATTTATTGCAGAGTTTTTGACTGACGAGTTTAGCTGCACTATAAGTTCTTTCCAAAAAAGTAACATTACAGTAAATTAAAGTGTATTAAATAAAAATATATATATATATATATATATATATATATATATATATATATATTAATAAAGTAGTAATCGAAACAACTAACAAAAGTCTCATTCAGAATCAGTGAGAAAAATATATCTTGACATTATCTCTTAACATTCCATGTAAATAATAAAACAGTCTATTATTTACAGTCAGTTCACGTGTTTTGGATGCTTTCAAATTATGGACTGAAAATTAAACATTAGCATAATTTTGCATTTTAAATAGCAACTGTAATTTAATTAAAAATAATGAAATAAAGGAGATTGTCAAATGTAGCTACAGTAGCTTAGGCTCTGTGCCCAACATGATATTTTATTCAGGATTTATGTCCAAGCCAAACAATTCTGAGTAAAGCATTTTCTGTCATCAAATTTTCCTGAGACCAAAAGTGCCTCACTATCACTGATCTGCTTTTCAAAATCATTTACAAAGCCTATCAACCTCTGTGTGTTCTGAGAATTATAACATATTATTAATTCATTCATTTCTTTTTAATTCATGATGGAAGATACAGCATATAGCCGCATAAAAAAGCAACAGACCAAAATGATTAAAAAAGAAACACAACTCAATGTCTACAAAGATAGGGGCCTATTGTAGTAGCTTCGTTAAGAAACTCATCCAGCATTTTGAGCCCTTCCCGAACGATTTGGCAACTTTTCTATTCAGAAAGCTCAGATGACTTGCCAAACTCGTTCAGGAAGTGCATCTCCCGGAGAGGTAATGCCGTGGCCCAAACACACTGAGCGGGAGCTGACTGGAAGCTACAGCTCACATTTTTTCTAAAATCACGCTATTCTGAACTAGCCAGCTTGTCACAGATCTCATCTCGCCACCCCAAAGGTCTTTTTATTGCATTGGATTGTAGCCTGGAATCTCCAGAGTTGAAACTCATTTATACCAGCTCCGGAGACCCCCGTGCTTCCATCTAACACAATAAAAAAACATTTACACACAGCTTCATTCGCTTGGTGGCTAACCGCTAAGGCAATGAAGGGGTTAAACACAAGTGACGGTTTATTGTGGGTAGCAGGGGTGGGTGAAGGTGATATTTGGCCCATGATGGGTGTTTAGGCCTTGCAGGAGGGTTGCGGGTGGAGTTAACCCCTTAATTACCGTAGTGGTTACTACTGCTAATGTAACGAATGAGGTTAACCTTCCCCTCCTGCCCAGCCGGTAGGCATAAACACCCACAATGGGCCAAATACCACCTTCATCCACCCTCACTACCCACAATAAACATTCAAACAAAATGCAAACACAATACTAAACAATACACCCATTGATTACAAGTGTGGTTCCCTATGCCCTCAATGGGAGCAAATGTAACCCCAATGGCAATGAATGGGAACCCTCTCCACCCCCAACAACAACTCCCCAACATATACAGTACAGTAATGGTCAAAATGACTTTTATCCAGATCTGGATATTAGCTCATTTGCCAAGTAAAACTAAGGGGCTTATGCAGAGAGGAGCGTGATTTGCTTAGAAAACGGCAATAACATAGCCACATATTTGGCATAAATTATGGCCGTATGCAGAAAGCGCATTTACCTTCTGTTAGCAGATAGTAGTCAAATTGCCAAGGTTTTCTGGCGACCTGGAACACGCCATATTATAGGTCAGAATGGCGTGTTCCAGCGGTTCGGTCCTTCTTGCATTGCACGCTATATTAGCATGGCGAGTTCCAGGTTCTCGCCACGAGTTTGGCGACTTTTAAACTTCTGAAAACTTTTCTGCCGGATTTTAAACATCGCAGCATTTTCTCACGAGTAAAAGGATTAGTGGCGATTTTTTTGGCCAGAAGATGGCGCAATTTCCATATCTATGCTCTCTGCATAAGCCCCTAAAACATTATCCAGCCAGCATAAAGTAAATAAAACTTGCATTTACCCCTGCCAGGATGAAGGCCATCCTCATCACCGTCCTCCGCATCTATGTCCTCTGTGGGTGCCAACAGTACAATAAAAAACAAACTAATAGTTAATAACCACTATGGTAATTAAGGGGTTAACCGCCCTCCCCTGCTATCCACCGGGGTGGCCTAACCACCCTCCCCAGGGCAACTACCCCCAACCTCTACCATTGATTGGCACAGTGGTATATCATGCCAATATAGTATGGGTATAATTTCCCACTATGGCAGTCAATGGACAACCTAAAAATAAAACCAGCACCAAAAATACACAACAAATAAAAAAAAACTCACTAATTAAACACAACTGAAAAAAAAAATCACCAAACAAAAACACAATTAAAAAAAACCAACCACTAATAAAACACAATTAAAAAAAAAACGAAAAATATGGGTGTTCCGAGCACACAGAGAAAATATGACAATTCAACACTGGAATATGCCAAAAGAATTGTACTGAAACAAATATATAATATAACGGATGCTACAGTACAATAATGCTGTACTTAGGATCTTGTATTCAAGGTGTATATACAGATGCCGAACTGGCGTTGTTGGGAGGGAGGGGAGTGGGGAGAGAGGGGGAATAAAACAGAAGAGATGGTGAAGGGGAGGGGAAATACAGTGTAAGACAATACTGGAAAAAGACGATGTGGTGCAGTAAGGAGGGGCAACGTTTCGGGGCGGAATGCCCCTTTCCCCGGGCCTGTTCCCACAGACCCCACAAAAGGACCTGTGGTACTTCCCTTCAAAACTAACGTCAATCTCCCTCCGATACATTTAAATGGTGCATAACACGCCAAACAAATGTAGCATCAAGTTCTGCTACCAAAGAAGAAATCACGTAATATGTATTCCCTTGACAAATACAACTATACAGGACCCAATATAAATGGTTACTTAAAGACAGAATGCTAACACAACAACTGTTTCTAACATATATAGATATTCATGTACATACAGTAGCAGTCAAGGATCCCAACGTGATCTGATATCAGGGCAGAAGCAATATAAATGGACCCACTGCACTATTTGTGGATATACTTTTGGGAAGCAACAATCCAAGTGTGCAGGGAAAAAATACAATCAAACTATATTGAAATAGAATTCCACATGTACAGAGTCACTCAGAAAGCCATACATTATATATCCCTGGATCAGTGCTGAACTTTAGTCTCTGGTGCCACCTGTAATAAAAATCAATTATCAAAAAAAAACACTATTAAAAATCAGGCATCAAAAATCCGCAATGAAAAAAATACAATCAATGTTTTTCATACTTTTGACGTTTTCACCTTCGGATTCCGAGTCCATCAGCAATAGCAGGAACCTCTTAGTGAGGGCTGTTTCCATGGAGTGAGCAGTGCGGAAGCCAGATTGTAGAGGGTCTAGGAGAGAATAGGTGTTGAGAAAATGGAGCAAGCGAGAGAATGCAAGACGTTCAAGGAGTTTAGAGGCAAAAGGCAGGAGGGAGAAGGGTCGATAGTTAGAAAGACAGGTAGGGTCAAGCTTGCTGTTTTTGAGTAATGGTATGACTGTTGCATGTTTGAAGGAGGATGGAAAGGTTCCAGAGCAGAGGGAGGAGTTAAAAATGTGTGTGAGGGATTATAGTAGGAGCAAGAGGTTTTAGGAGATGGGAGGGAATGGGGTCAAGAGGGCGAGTGGTAGAGGGAGAAGTGACGATCAACAGCGACACATCCTCCTCTGAGACAGTGGAAAAAGAGTCAAGGAAGGCAGGAGGAGAGTTAGGAAGAGGTGTAGGATGGGAAGAAGAAACAGAGGGGATGTTCTGATGTATGGATTCCACCTTTTCCTTAAAATAGTCAGCAAAGTCCTGAGCGGAGATGGAGGAAGGAGAGGCAGCTGAGGGTGGTTTGAGTAGAGAGTCAAAGACAGAGAACAGTCGGCGTGGGTTAGACTTGTGCATGTTGATTAGTGCAGAAAAGTAGGCTTGTTTAGCTTGCGAGAGGGCAGAGTTGAAACAGGATAGCATAAATTTGTAGTGAAGGAAGTCTGCGAGAGTGTGAGACTTCCTCCAGAGGCGTTCAGAGGAACGAGTGGAGGAACGCAGCATGCGTGTGTTGGAATTTAGCCAGGGTCTAGGGTTAGAAGGGCGAGTGCGGCAGAGAGAAAGTGGGGCATGTAGATCAAGAGAGGAGGACAAGACAGAGTTGTAGTTCCTGACCAGGTTGTCGGGGTCTGTAGCAGAGCTGAGAGAGGAGAGGGAGGAGCGTGAAGTGGACTCAAAGTCAGGTAAGTGAATAGAGCGCAGGTTTCTGCAGAACCGGGGTGTAGATGGAGGTGGAGAAGGGGAGAAGCGAGATAGTGAAAATGAGATGAGATGATGGTCAGAGAGAGGAAAAGGGGAAACGGAGAAATCGGAGAGAAAGAAGTTCTTAGTGAAAACCAGGTCTAAGTAGTGGCCATCCTTGTGGGTGCTGGCTGCAGACCACTGTTGAAGGCCAAAAGAAGAGGTTAGAGAAAGAAAGCGGGAAGCACAAGGGAGAGAGGGGTCATCAATGTGGCAATTGAAGTCCCCAAAGAGAATAACAGGGGAGTCTGAGGAGAGGAAGAAAGAGAGCCAGGATTCAAAGTGAGAGAGAAAGGCAGAAGGGGGATGAGTAGAGGTAGGTGGGCGATAGATGACCGCCACATGAACAGGGAGAGGAGAGAAAATCTGGACAGTGTGAGCCTCAAAGGAGGGAAAAGCAAGAGAGGGAAAAATAGGAAGGTTTCGGTAATGATAGAGAGAGGAGAGCAGGAGCCCCACGCCTCCACCCCTGCCATCAGTGCGCGGAGTGTGGGAGAAGGAAAGGCCACCGTAGGAGAGGGCAGCTTCCAGAGCAGAGTCAGACTGAGTGAGCCAGGTCTCAGTTATAGCAAAGAGAAGCAGGGAGTGAGAGAGAAAGAAGTCATGCACAGAGAGGAACTTGTTAGAGAGGGAGCGAGCATTCCAAAGGGCACAGGAGAAAGCGAGAGAGGAGGGAGGGTGGCAGGGGATGGGTATGAGGTTGGAGGGGTTTACACCAGAAGGAGTAGAGGTTGCAGTTGGCAGGCGAGGACGAGCACATGTAGGAATAAGACAGGGACCAGGATTGGGAGAGATATCCCCAGAAGCAAGGAGGAGAAGCATGGATAGAAAGATGATGTGTGAGGATGATTTGTAGGGGTGTGTTTTAGTGCAGGGTTGTATAGCTGTGTGGTGTCAGAGGACGCAGGTAAGAAAGGAGTTCATGTGAACAGAGAAGTGGTGAAGGAAGGAGAGATGGAGATATATGAATGGAGTTAGAGACATACTGAGGCTGGTAAAAAGAAGTGCATAATTTGAGAAGAAGTGAAGTCACAGCAAATATAAATGGTAAAGGCAGCATCACAGCAGTAATGATGCAGTCTGGTATTGATGATATCCTCCTTTCCAGCGTAGTTCAAATGCAGGAATCAGGGCCAGATGGGGTGTCCACTTCTTCCTCACTTCTTTTGAACTTCCTTTTAAACTTCAGTTGTTCAGTAGTCATGCCACTTATAATGGGCCACTTGGATATGGGCTGCAGGCAGACTAGCTGTTCTGACTGGGTTTATATAGGCCTAAAAAGTCACCTGACAGTGTGGTTCTTTCTGCTTAATTAGCACATCTGAGGCACATTCAAACAAATGGTTTTCTACACAGGGTGTTCCCTGCCTAGGTGGCAACACTTAATTTGATTAGGGGTAGACAGAAAACAGCATTCAAATATGGTTATATATATATAGAGATAGATAGATAGATAGATAGATAGATAGATAGATAGATAGATAGATAGATAGATAGATAGGTAGATAGATAGGTAGAGAGATAGATAGAAAGAGAGAGAGAGATACAGATATATATGTAGGTATGCTTATATTGGGAAAAACTATAAGTTTCAGCGGAAATATAGATAAGAACTGTAACATACGACACGCGTAGTACAGTAACATTCGTCACCTGGTGGAAATTGAGCCGAATATATTCCGATATCTCTGTCCCCTGTCAAACCCTCCACGACGACAGGAAGAATTTTTTCCCGCATCTGCTCCTCCAATGGAGTTAACATTAGAGCTTGTGCTGGTGGCCCACCTCCAGTGGCAGAAGCATGCATCCATTGTGCTTGGATTTTTTTCTTTAAGTTTGCCCTGATATCATCGAATCTCTTCCGACAATTCGCCCGGTCCCTGACATGATTCCCACACGCAGACACAGCCAATGTTATTTGATCCCACATTTCTTTTTTTGATGCTGAACTTGTCCGCCCTTGAAATACATACAAAATATATGACGTTAATTATTATTAGAAAAACGAGCAGTTTCCTAAACTGCTGCCTGTTCCAAGAGATACCAAACATGCTGGTTTAGGTTGAATATGTGTACCACATGAGCATTTACGTGGAAACATACAAATATGTTTGCATGAATATTGCATGAATATTGTATGAACTTTGGCAAACTTTTTAGACTGATTGTTATGGTCGTTATAAAGCATGAAGGATTATGTGTGTAACAATTAACTTTAATTGATAGATATTAGAGAATAATAGCTTGATATTAAGACATCTCACATGACATAGGATAACATGTCTTTGAACAATCAATGCAAAGATAGACGTACCTAGTAAATGCCCATACAGAGAGTCATAGTGCTCCAAAATCCCTGTGACAAGAACTCTGTTTTCCTCTTCATTGAAACGAGGATTACGTGGTCGCTCCACACATTTCCTCCGACCACGTGCAGCCCCAGAGCTTGGCTGCTGCTGACTGGACTCTCCTTCTTCCAATGGAAAAGACTCAAAAAGCGGCCCACCACCAACCACCCCACCACCAGACACCGCAGCAGCACCACCACCAGACACCCCAGCAGCACCCCCACCACCAGACACCCCTGCAGCACCAGCAACAGACACCTCACCAGCACCAGCACCAGACACCCCACCAGCACCAGCAACAGACACCCCACGAAGCACCAGCAACAGACACCCCACCAGCAAAAGCACCAGACACCCCAGCAGCACCAGCAACCGAGCCACCAGCAGCACTCGCACTCCCAGCAACACTACTCGCACTCCCAGCAACAACACTCGCACTCGCAGCAACAGCACTCCCCTGAATCCTACGTTCACTCAGACGCGTACTCACACGACTACCAGTACCACACACACCAGCATCACTCTTCCCACGCCTTTCGGCCATACCTATAGCACTCACAAAGAACAGAAAATAAATTTAAAGACAATCGCACTGAACACTTACAAAGTGAAAACAAGACAAAGATCTTAACAAAACAACACAGGACAAACCTCTCACAATACACAACAACTCTCTCAGTCAATATGAAATATGTAAATCGCCCAGCTCTGTGTGTCTCTCTCTCTCTCTCCCAACAACACAGAGAATGAATAAAAATACACGCTGCCTTTAAATGGGACGCTCAATCAAAAACATGCTTGCTTCGGCAGATTCAGCAAGAAGTTTCGTTGGCGAACCTAACATAACCCCGCCATGCACACCGATACACCTGTGTGTGATCGGCAAATCATCGGCAGAGTGGGAACAAATGTTTTCGGCTTGATTCGGAAGGGATTCGGCACTTATTGCATACGGTGAGGGAAAATCGGCAGAATCATGCCGATAAGGAACACTTGGCGAGAGGACTTTTTCGGCGCTTACTGCATAGAGCCCTATGACACTTGGATGCAGTGCAGTTAAACTAGATATCCTGTATCAGAACCAAGAGTAAAGGAATCAGGTACAATCACAACAGGAATGAGAGCTTATCAGAACTGGGCTGACTCTACGTTGTTCTAACCCTTTTCTGATAATCGTTTGCTAACTGTTCAGTGCTGTACTCATGCACCATACATTAATATAATATATTTGGCAAAATATGAATTATATTAAATAAAATTCCACTAAAGTGTTTAAAAACATTTTATATTACCCATCTATTTAAAAAGGGTCAGGTAAGGGTTTTGCGATCTGCAAATTGATTTTTAAGACCATATTCTATATCTCCCAAAGCTGAAATGGCATCGTTTGGGGAGCTCAGAGTCATATATAAAATATTTTTAAAAACATTCATGCATAGTGCAACAATTTTTTAAAGTCAAATGGGGTTTTTGAATATGATATCAATATCAAGTGGACAATGCTATTACGCAAATGGTGTAACGACGCGCATCCCAAGCAGGAAGTGGACCCGCAGGGCTGAAGTAGGAAGGTGACAGAACCGACCTGATTCGAGGGACAGAGTCCTGATAGAGTAGTGAGTCGTAGGCCGAAGGTCAGGGCTGGCAGCAGAGTTGCGTAGTCGGTGTGGACGCAGAGGTTGAGGCCGGCTGAAAGCATATTTGAGGTTCGTGCAGTGGTCGGGGCGGGCTGAAGACAAGGATAGCCATGGTACGTGAGCCGGGTCTGGTAACATGGAAGACAATAGGTATAAGCGCATTGCATGAACTCAGCATGAACTGGAACTTTGCTCTGCAACTTCCTGCTCAGAGTGCTGTCCTTTTAAAGGAAGTTGCCAAAGACAAAGGTGGACGAGTTGGCCCCAGAGAGCAAGCAAGAGCAAAATTCCGAACTGAACCCTGAAAACCCGGAAAGGATTTTGCTAAACCTCATACATGGCCATGTGAGAACGAAGTGCCTTGAAAGGTATCTTTAGGGATTTTCCTCAAATCACCTCTGTCTTCCCTGGATCTTGCAATCAAGTGATTGGTCGAAGGCAGGTGTGTGATCCTCCCCACGATTATGGCAAACGGTATCCCGCAGAGATGAATATTACACAGAGAGATAGGTGCATATAAACATGTATTTTTATAAAACAAACTAAAAGCAATTATGCACTAACATATAGGGGCAGGGGAAACCCCACTTCCACATCCGGCAAGCAGGCTGCAGCAACAGCTGATCACGAATGCGTAGACCACCTATGGTGGCTGTCAGGAGTCCAAAATAACAGTGTACAGTCAACAATGCGTTTCGCATAAAACTATGCTTCCTCAGGTCCCGTGATCACGGGACTTTTGACAACCACCATAGATGGCATACACATTCGCGTTCAGCTGTTGCTGCAACCTGCTAGCCGGATGCAGCAACGGAGTTTCCCCTGCACCGCAGCAATTGGAGGGACGCTGTGCCACCACGCTGTGGATATTGTCTCTGTCTGAGCCATTCAGCACTATATGTGAGTGCATAACTGCTTTTAATTTGTTTAACATAAATATATTTTTATACCCACCTATCTTTCTGTGCAATATTCATCTCTGTGGGATACCATTTGAAATTTTCGTTGAGAGGATCACATACTGTACTTACCTGCCTTCCACCGACCACTTTATTGCAAGATCCAGGGAAAACAGTGGTGATTTGAGGGATCTTAAAGATAAGTAAAGATACTTTTCAAGGCACTTCGTTCTCACATGACCATGTGAGTAGTGGCATTGTCCACTTGATATGATATCATATCCAAATCCCCCATTGGAATTTCAAAAATTCTTGCACTATATGCATTTCTTTTTATATTTTATATTTGACAGCGCTATGACACCATTTCAACTTTCACGAGGATCTAAGGAGGAACCTATTGGGTTGAGTAGCACAATCATTGTATTGTATTAACAACTTGTATTTGTTACTACTATTTATGTTATCACGTTATCACCACCATTCTTTTAGAGCGTGCCTTAGCGTTTTTTCTTTTCACAATATCCCCAAAGCGCCATTTTCAGCCAAAATTCCTCAATTAAGTCAATTGGGAATTCCGTTACAAAGTGGCACAATTGGCCACTTTGGTGGATAAAGGCCCATAATGTTTTGTGAACTTTAAAAATATTGTGAACATTCTCATGAAGAAAAAGGTAAATTTCACTTGGTTTGCGTTAGGCTGCGGTCCCAGTCACCGCCACAGCGCACGGCTCGGCGTGCGCTGTGCTATCAAGCCTCGCCCCCCCAGTCCCTACCTTGTCGCGCACCTTTCCCCAGCGGTGCGCGACAGGTTTTCAGGGAGGCAGGAGAATTTGATCTTGACATCTGCGACGGGGGCGTGGCCATGCCCCCGCCGGCAGTTCAGCCAATAAGGGCGAACCAGCCGCAGGACATCATGGCCACGCCTCCGCAAACCCACAGCCATGCCCCCTCCCTTCGCAAACCTTCCCTCTCCCCCCCAGACTGCAGATCGCAGTGTCGCGCTGTGCACGCGCCGCCCCCCCGCCGGGCGCGCGTGCCACAGTGAAGACTGGGGACTCAGCCTTAGTCAGCAAAAATGTAGCACATTTTTACTTGTCACTGTTTGTCACCCGAAAATTAGAATTTACAGAGTTCATCCCAGTGTACGAAGTACCTGATTTTTATTTTCATATGGATATGCAATGAGAGAAAGACAAATATTGGAAAATGTGCAGCGAGTTTGCTGTACGTGGTTTTACCAACGAGCAAAAAGAAAAACTGGAGAAACACATATATATATAAACCAGGTCATAGTGCACTGTAAAATAAATAAAGTGCACTAAATCAGGGAAGTAAATTTAAAAGAATCCAACTTTGGGGACACCGAGGCTGTACATGGTTTTAAGACTTTGTGTACAGTTGATAATTTTTGTAAGCAGCAAGATGAGTAGAGAAAATATTATAAGATAAAATAAAATAAGATACTTTTTTAAAGCCTGAGCTGTAAATGTTAATATACTCTAAGGAATTTAAAATGTATTTGTTATCAAATCTAAACTAAGATAGTCATGGGGCTGACTGAGAAAACTAACAGCTGTAACAATCAATCAGCTATAATGCGGAGCAGGAGAGGATACATAAAACAAAGAACCAACTTATGGATTCAGTGATTAATTGTGCCCTGTCTACAATTACAAAATGACAGATGGAAAGGGAGAAAAAAGGCACGAGAAATAAAAAATGTCATAAGCAAAAAAGGGAGGTAATGTAGGAGAAATACATATGCAATATCAGTCTCCTCAAATTCAGCTTTTCTGCAATTCTTAAACAATGATCGCATCCATTTAGACAAAATATTTCCTGGAGTAATTGTCCCAGAACTAGTACTGTAGTTTTGTTTTCCTATGCGTTATTGGTGTTTCTAAACTCTATTGTTTTCCAATGTTTATTCAGCTAGTAAATCTGTAAACAGATTGTACGATTATCTAAATGTATCTTCCAAGACTGTTGTACTGCAATGAGCCTTATACTGTATGAGTTTGATTCAATTTAGTTTAAATCTTGCATGATGAAATCATTAACTTAAGCTATTTATTCCAAGATAAACCACTGAACCAGTTTTAAGTGATGCCATAGCTACTGTCAGTTTATATGAAGCACCACAATGTAGTGATAATGTGAGCAACTCTAGAGGTTAATGTAAAGTTTGGTAATTATTTGAAACCACAGAGATGTACAGACGGCTATAAAGACAGAAATACATTATGCATTAGGTTGGCTCTGAGGCCAAAGTTAATGCTTCCAATAGTAGACTTGGCTAGTGTGAACATCTTTAAAAAAAGAGTTGCATTTCTTACAAAAGCATTATTTCTTCCTTTTGGTCCACTATATAATATACAATAGAAGCAAGGTCATACACAGGTAACAAAGCAACAACGTTATTTCAAGTGAATTGAAGTTTATGCCCCATTAACTGCATATTTCTCAGCTTCTAAATACCTTTTCTCCTCTTTATGTGTTCTTTATATTATTTGTTATTTATATGATTGTCACGTGTATTACTGCTGTGAAGCGCTATGTACATTAATGGCACTATATAAATAAAGACATACATACATATGTAACCAGGTCCCGTTTGGTACCTGGTTCCGCTGCATTCCTCCTCCTCTTACCTCCAGTGCAGGGAGGTTGATACCGGGCGAGCAGGTAGCTGGAGACCCGCGGCAAACGCCGCCTCAGGGCACCACCATGCAAGAAAGACTTGTGAATGCGCATTGGTTCCAGTACTTGTGGAGGCACCAGCACAACGCTTTGCGCATGCACAGTGTGGAGCATAGTGGCGGCCATTGGGGAAATAGCTCCGCCAGGGGAGCTACAAGCCCCAGCAGCCCCTGGGGTGAAGACCACATGGCGCACAACTGCCAATAGGGCTGCGAGGATGCCCTGCAGAAAAATAGTTACATTTGGCGCGCTAGGAGAGACACGTCAGTCAGAAGAGGGACCTCTGAGGAGTAGGTAGTGTCCTGGGAGCAGTGCTCCCCTGGACTAGGCCAGATTTTCCCCCTTAGGTCCCAGTTAGGCCCCAACTCATTGTAGCTTTTGGCTACTATAGGGAAATCCCATAGTCAGAGACCTTTCCCTAGTAGATGCCTATAGTTAGGTACAGCACCAGTGAGACGCCACGCGGTGACTGCGACCTGTGGTCTGGGACCAGACCAGCTACGCGGTAACGATGGTGTGGTGATATTATCCACGTCGGAAGTCACCCCACACAGAGACGGACACCATCGTGGACGACAACGTTGGATCAGATGGATCCTTCTTGTTATTCTGCAATACCTGGGTGCTGGAGCCCCGGGCAGGTACCTGACCAAGTGCACTAACACTCCACGGGATAGCGCTATCTCCAATACTTTGGGTGGGCCTTGACATTGGGAAAGGGACATCAGGGAATTGGTGCCTGGCACCCAATGTACTCTGGGGACACTCACTGGTGGTATCAGGTTGGGAGTCTATTTTACTGTGTGGTACAGGGTACCACTATTATTGTGTTCAGTAAAGGTTGTTAGCATATATCTGTGTGCGTGTATTACTATAATTGTTCCTGTAAGAGCCCATCCCTCCAAGTCGGGATTCCTTGCAGGTGGAGGCACTGTCACCATAAAACTCAGGTACACTCCAGGCTCCCAGCAGCGAAAGTTCTAGTCTTCTGTGAGCTACAGGTAACGCACCACACACCGTAGTCACCATATATACCAAAGGGTGGGGAAAGTGCGCTACATTTGGAGACTCTGCTGAGATCTCAGACCTGGGGTGCCCAAGCAGCAGCTAAATTACACCGACTCATCATGTTTGTGCCTTCTAAGCAACAGGTCCACGACTGGGCCTTAGAATACCGCGTGCAACAGCGTCACATGGTCACAGTGGGAGGGTCCTCATCCTTACGTCCATAAGTGCCAGGTGGGATCACGCAAGAAACTCACTGGGTCTGGCCAGTGCCACTTTCCGTTCCAATGCCATACTGATGGTAACCGACCATGAGATATGCCAGGAAAATGCCCCATAGACTTTAAAAGCCCCAGAGGGCCCGCCAATGGGCTACCCCCTCATATATTCTGATTTACCAGGGATCCGAGAAATGTTCATCTCAAGACCCCTCTCAGTGGTCCCTTCACAAGCCGAAACGTCCCCTGTCTCCCATCTCACCGGTGGATGGCCGTCTACTGCCCCAGTTTCAAGTACTCCCAACCGGGTAGACGCAACCTTATCACGAGTAACCTTCACCCTACCGCAACTAGTGGAGGCCATAACTATGTCTTCACAGTCACAGAATTACAGAAAGTTCAAGGCCTTCTCCGGGATAGTGCCAATGCCCATAGGAGAAGAAGGGCTTGAGACTTTTAGGGTACACGCTCTCCACGTGCTAGACGAGTGGTCATGCTCGGAAGCCATCAAGCGACAGAGGCTGGTTGAGTGTCTCCGACCCCCAGCCGCACAAGTGGTACAAACGCATTGGGACACCAAGGGAGAAGTTCTTGCCCACGAGTTGGTGGAACTGCTGACCCATTCTTACACAAGTGAAGTTGACGAGGATCAGCTAATGGCCCAGTTCAAGGCTCTCCGCCAGAGGGAGGAAGAGGAATTGTCCGCCTTCGTCCGCAGGCTCCAACAATCCTTGTGGACACTTCTCGCTAAGAAAGTTATTTCAGCTGCAGAATAGACCAGTACCGGTTCAAGCAACTGCTGAAGAAATCACTGCCTTCCCACCCAATAGCCCTTGTGATGCGGGCCACTTCGGCCACAACAGTACCTCCCAGTTACATGGATTTAATGCAGCACTTTCAAAAGCATGAAGTTCATCTGCACTTCCATGCCCCTATAAGGGTGAATCCAAGGGAGCATCTGCTCCGAAGGTCAAAGAATCCTATAATACAGAAGAGGAATCCCACTCTGAGCCACCAGCTGTCAAGTCCAAGCTGTCAGGGAGAGTATCACCTACCTATAAGGCCCACACCGCCTCTGGTGGCCTCATCTGCTACAGCTGTGGATAGAAGGGCCACTTCTGCAACGAATGCCCAGAGAAAGAAAAAAAACTCCAACTAAGAATTTCCACCCTAATGTAATGATCTGCTGGGTTCACACCCCCGAAACACCTGTCCCATTGGACAAAACCATTCCCTCGCTCTCCAATGACATCATGAGCAAAGCCCCAACGATGGAATCCCACCATTGGATGCTTAGTCGGGTAGGACCAGCAGCCATCATACGTGTCATCATGGATGGTGTATATTCATCAGCATTGTTGGACACTGGGTCTCAGGTGACCATCGTGTACAGAGAGTTCTACGACCAAAACCTCAAACATCGCCCCTTGCAGTCGGCTGAGCAAATAAAAGTGAAGGGGTTAAGTAATGAGGACTACCCCATTGATGGGATTGTGAATGTTCGTCTAGAGATAGTTCAGTTGAACCCAGGCAAATTTCACCCTATGGATGTGGAGGCACTAGTTTATCTACTGTTTATTTTGCCATAAGCCTTACATTGAACATATTTCAGGTAGCTTGACTCTGTACTTCCACCAGTTTGAAGACTCTTGGGCTTACTCCCTTAATCAGGGAAAAGGTAGATGTGCGGCGCAACTGCGCATGTCTGAAAAAGGCTCCCGGATGTCTGGTTCCAAAAACTTTATTTGACACACACCAGGGCTACACCAGCATCTCCCCCGCAACGCGTTTCACCCTTACGAAGAGGGCTTCGTCTTGGGCCCCCATTTACCCACCCTTCATTTGTTTGCACCCTCCTTTCTGATTGTTATCCCCCACTTCCCTTTTCTCCTCCCACCCACCCCCCTACTTTTGTTTTCCCTCCCCTTGTTTTTCCCATTCCTTATCCTCCATTGCACCCATTCCCCCCTTAGGTGTCATTTACACCTGGAGTAATTAGTACCTCCATTTACTCCCGCATCGTATTAAATGTACTTATTTGATCATCATTTGATTATTCCTTAATTGAGTGCTGGGAACTACGTGTTTGGTACAGTTGATACATTAGTAACTGTATCCCAGGATCCCACTATCCCCTAATATCAGAGGTGGACATTTCATCCTTAAGAGTACCTACAGGTGTAGTGGCGCATATATTGGTGCATATTCTCATGAACTATAATGTTGTCTGAAACATTTTGGTAAACCAGGAAGCTATTTAGTATGGATTAGGTAAGGTACTCGATATATTTCCGGTTGATAGTAGAATGTCTATGTAGTCAGATTATAGAAATTTGTAAAGGGTGCTAAGAAGAGTGTGTAAAGTCCAAATACACTGTGTAACCACTATCTAATGTGGGATGGTCAATAAATTATTCAGTAGTGTGATTAGGAATACCTGTAAAGGTGTCAGAGATGTGAACAAATAACATGTGTGTGGGTAATATGTGTACACAATAAGCATAATGTAAACAATCAAAGTGACCAAAGGAAATGTACTAAGATAACTAAAGTGACAAGTGCCCGTGTAAACACATAGATCGTAGACACTCATCTAGTGAGTGTATTACAGTGGTCCAGTCATAAATATAATAAAAATGTTAAATAAAATAAACTATGAGGTGACTGTAAAAACATGTGATATGTATCTACATATTCATAACTATACATCCATATCTTTTCCCAGCACCCTCCCATTAGCTATGATGTCAATGGAACCCATAGGTTCATAAGAAGGGTGAATACAGTATATAAACCATTCATTCAATCCTCCTGGGCTCAGTGTCTGCAGGGTATAGATCCATTTGCACTCTCTCTAAAGCAGTCTCTTGTCCCAATCCCCCGTTACAGGTCCCCAGTGGAACATATTCAATCCCACTGAAGTGAAGTGTTTTGCTGTCGTCCATATGTGCCTCTACTTCATTACTACATTACTGTCTTATTTACTGTACATAATATTCACCATTGTTCCTGGAGACATAGATTGATGGTGTTTTAAATGACATCACAACATTTTTTCTAGAGAAAATATATTTTGATGATTTGAGATTCGTGATATTCAAACACTTGCACAATCAAAATGTTAGTTTAAAATAAAGTCAACCACTTTATCGAGAGCCTCTAAAAATGTCCATGGTACATATATTTTCACATACAATAATACAACAAATAGGATAGTATGAGTATAATTGTGAAGGCAGATCAAAATGTTTTATTGGTTGATTTATAATATAACTTTTTATAAAGGCAATGCATAAGTATAAAGGGAAAGATAAACCAATGACTGTTTCATACTTTAAGTTGTCTAAAATGTAATTTCAATTACAATTAAATAATACAATAATGTGTATCTTATAATAATTATTATAAAATTGTATCGTAGTATGGCTAACAAAGACAAAAAAAAAAGATAATTGCATGTTCAATCCTCAAATTGATAATCATTTATAAATGCTTTACTTTATTGAAAGACAACATAGAAAAGACTAATCATACATGCATGAAATTTATTTTCACAAAATCAAGACCGAAAAGTATTATAGCTTGTTATTGCATTTTCCATTTTATTGAATGTTTTTCATTTTTACGGAATTCTATTATCGTAGTCCTAAAATATTATTGCAGATTTACAATGTGCACTACTTATATTTCCCCTGAGGGGTTCATACTTCATTGTTCTGCAAACGAAAAGCAAATCCCGGATCTGAATATATTCTCAAGATTTAAAACATTGTACAGCACAGATTGTTTTAATTAAAGTACAGTATGAAGCTATAACCACTATGAGACCCAATAAACTGACAACTAATGTAATTTCAAATTTATATTAACATATTATGAAAACAAATATATATACTGTACAGTGTCTATCTATCTGTATAGTGAAGTTGTTTCGGAATTAATGGTAAATTGTAATAAATAGCCTGTATAAATGTGTAGTCGCGGAGTCTGCTAGGACTGACTGGGTTTTAATCCCAGGAAGAGGAAGGAAGGATGCAATACCGCACTGAAGCAGGGATGTCCTATCCATATCCTTGGAACAACAGAGGAGGGATTCTCTGAACTCTCGCAGGGTCCAGAAGGAATTACGTGGAGCCCCAACCGTAACAGACCAAGAGCTAAGTAATATATTAATGTACCTAAAACTGTTTAAATGCGGTGCACATAATAGGGTATGTTTAAAGATGGGAACCAGTTTAGTTGGCCAGTGCTGTTAGAAAAGGGCTAAATGTTTAGTTAGTTTCCCCTAAAGGTAATAGGTGTTATTTTTATGACTTTAAGGGACGGTTTATTAACGCTGTAAATAAACCCTGTGTAGAGAAATATAATGTTTCTGGGATGAAAAGATAATGCAACGTGATGTGGACATCCCAATTAGTGGAGAATGCAGGCAGTCTAAAAGGCACTAAGCAGTGGAAACTGGGGTTTGAAAATAAATGCAGAGATTTAAAATGGCCACCAAACTGAAGTGAAAAACAGATTCTGCGAGTGAAGTCTGTCCCACTGTGTATGACCCATTGTGCTTACAGGATACACAGGGAAAGATATGAAGAAATAGCACCTCAGAGGTCAAGGTGAAGAATACACCTGAAGGTAGAAAATGGAGGACACAATGTGTTTTTTGTGTAATGTGCCTGGCCACACAAAACAATGTCCCTTCTGCCAGAGAGTACAAAACTGGGCTAAGAGTTCAGCTTTATCATCCTCTGCACTATAGGCCTGGTTAAGGAGTTTGACCAACTCCTGGGTGGTGGCTTCTCCCTTGTTCTCGCAGTGCATTCGCACAAGTTGGGCTGCTGGGGGCCGTAGGCACTCGACTAGCCCTTGCCTTTTCACAGCGTTGGAAGAACTCCTCGAGCGCGTGCAGGGTATGTTCCCTTCAAGTCCCAAACTCTTCATCCCCGATGGGAATGGGTGATATCCTGGAGAATGCTTTGAGCTTGCGGTTGTTGTGTGACTACAAGGACTGCACTAGACCATCCACCAGGTGCTGTAGTGCTCCCCCGCAGTCGGAGCCTCCGATCAACCGGCGACTATGGCAGCCAGACCGGCAGCTGTGGAGTGACTTCAGACTAGCTTTGTTCCTTCTGGTGCTATCAGAGGGGTGTGGGAGTTCAGCTCCCAGCTGTATCCCAGGTGTTGGTCCGGGACTGAAAGTCCCCATTGGTATCGGTAGGTCGGGTATATCAATGGGCAATCAGTGGGCAGGGCTTCTGGAAAATGCATATTTACTCAATTTGTTGCCGGAAGTAACTATGACTACGCTCCATCGGTAGAAAAAAAGAGAAAAAAACAGCGCAAAAAAACCTCATGGTGTAGTATTTAAAGAATATTTATAAGATAAAAAAGGGGTGATTATTGCACGTACATCAAGAAAAAGCATATATCAACAGGACATGTTTTGGACATGTTACCACTCTTGAAAACTGCTCCGTGTGGGCTCACTGTCTCTCTGGATGGTCCTCTTATCCTCAGTAGCCGTCCCAACGAGGGGTGCACACGTCGTAAGGGATTCGCCCCACAGTGTGAGTCTGCTCAAAAGCGTTAGTCTCTGATCTCCAGCGGGTCACTCGGCGGGAAGTTCAAACCTCTGTGAGGGATCTCCCATCAGCTGTGATCGTGGCAAACGCTATGCTCACACAGGCCGTTCCGGGTTGAGCCGCAGTCGTCCTGACGTCATCAGACGGCGCCCTTGTATCACTCCCGCCTGCTCGCGGATGGTGAAGGCGATGAATGTCCAATAACATGGGGGAGCCAATATTGCACATCAAACCAGGTGGGGACTGTTTGTCAATTTATGGTGGCCAATCAGATCAGGTTCATGTGTATAAGAACCGCCCCTTACACCCCCTCCGTTTATCCCTGAAGAAGTATCGATTACGAAACGCGTAGGAGAGGGCGCGTTCCATCTTTATTTTTATCAATACCCATTGCGGTTGCCATTTAGCATATTTTCCTTCACATGTTATTGGACATTCATCGCCTTCACCATCCGCGAGCAGGCGGGAGTGATACAAGGGCGCCGTCTGATGACGTCAGGACGACTGCGGCTCAACCCGGAACGGCCTGTGTGAGCATAGCGTTTGCCACGATCACAGCTGATGGGAGATCCCTCACAGAGGTTTGAACTTCCCGCCGAGTGACCCGCTGGAGATCAGAGACTAACGCTTTTGAGCAGACTCACACTGTGGGGCGAATCCCTTACGAGGTGTGCACCCCTCGTTGGGACGGCTACTGAGGATAAAAGGACCATCCAGAGAGACAGTGAGCCCACACGGAGCAGTTTTCAAGAGTGGTAACATGTCCAAAACATGTCCTGTTGATATATGCTTTTTCTTGATGTACGTGCAATAATCACCCCTTTTTTATCTTATAAATATTCTTTAAATACTACACCATGAGGTTTTTTTGCGCTGTTTTTTTCTCTTTTTTTCTGTATTAGTTGGATAGCTGAGCCATCCCCTAGAAACTGCAGCATAAAACCTCCCTATAAAGGTTGTATATTACTTTGTTCACAATATCACTTAACCTCTATATACCACTAATGAGCGCATTATCTGTTTTATTCGCTCCATCGGTAGGTAGGATCCCATTTTCGGCCTAGTGGCCGGACTCCAGCTAAACCAAGAAACAGCATTAGAGAGGTTCAGTCTTGATGTGGGGGTGTGGCAACCGGGACGTCCCCCACAGCGACCACGTGGCAGGGAGACTCTTGGAACTCCATGGACCACTGACGGACCTCTTGTTTGGATCCTTATATTTGGTTCTGCTATCTCGGGCACCCCAAGTCTGAATCTCAGGAGCGGACCCAGATTTCGGCGCGCACCGGCAAGAGAGAGAGAGAGGCCCTGCGCGAGAGGAAGGGAGGCCTGCAGCAGCATGGGGAGCGCCAAAGCCGGTCAGCAAGGGCCTGGATGCAGAAGTTTAGGCCCAACTCAAGCGCTGGCCAACCAGGCCCCCTGCTACCACCACCGGCATGAAAGAGAGGGAGGCCTAGAGCAGTGTGGGAGAGAAACCATTCCCAAAGTAAATATAAGCATTTTTTTTTTTGGGGGGTGGGGGTGTAGTGTAAATATGTACTTGGGGTAGAGTAAGATTGTATTTTGGGGGTAGTGTTAGTATGTAATGGGGGGTAGTGAAAGTATGTTTTGGGAGCAGTGTAAGTATGTAATGGGGGTAGTGTAAGTATATATTGGAAGGAGGGTAGTGTAAATATGTATTTGGGGGATTGTGTAAGTATGTATTTGGGGGTAATGTAAGTGTGTATTTGGGGGCGTATTGCAAGTGTGTATTTGGGGGGGTATTGTAAGTATGCATATGGGGGGTAGTGTATGTATTTGGGGGGGAGAGTAAGTAAGTATTTTTGGGGAGGAATTGTGTGTGTAGCCGGAGGGGGACGAGGGAATGAGTGTGAAGAGGGGGGGGGGTGGTAGAGGAGGGGGCTCACAAAGATATTTGAAATGGGGTGGCTCACAGAACCGCCGACACAGAGGGGGCCCAGTTGAAACTTTAGTCCTGGGTGCCAGGAAATCAGTTGGCGGCGCTGAAGAGATGTATAGTACTAGCTGAGGGAGCTACCCAAATAATTAATTAAATAGGTGGTTTTTTTTGAAGATTGACCTTAAAGGGTGATTGACAGATATTGAGAGGAGGGACAGTCCAGAGGTGTGGGACAGAAAGTGAGAAAGTATTAGGTGAGGGAGTGGGAGGAGGTGTATTAGATACAAAAGGGTTGACAGAAGACATCCTTGAGAAGAATGCAAAAGGCTAGCAGGTGAATAGGAAGAAATTAGGGCTGAGATGTAAGGACGGGGGGCAGAGTAGTGTATATATTTAAAAGAGAAAAGGAGAATTTTGTAAGCAAGATGGGATATAATAGGAAGCCAGGAGAGAGTTTTCAGCAGGTGTCAGACCTGCTGGATCAGAACCCACAACTTCTGCAATTCAGTGCAGCAGCTCTAGCATCATACGTTTGAGCTCTGCCTGCGTGCTGTTACACCTGTTGCCTTGTTGGCACTGCTGCTGCAGATCACTTCCACTTGCTAATTGCCAGAAAAATTGCCCTTGTTGCCCTGGTTTTGCCCTTTGCATCCAGCCTTGCAGTCCGAGCATATACAATACGGGTCTGTCTGACTACCCTATTGCTTTCTGTCTGGCCTGTTTAAATCTTTATCCCATCTGCCCTGACATTCACTTCTGCCTTGACTGTTGTATTGCTTTTGATTTTCAATCCCGCCCTTGACCAACTCTGTGACGCACAGCCTGTCTCTCCGGCCACGCTCTGGGCTCCATACAGTTACATCTGCTTCAGCTACCAGGATCAGCTCCCTGTTGTTGCACCCACCGTCATCGGTGCCATAAAGCAGGAGAGAAGCGGATACAGATTTTTGCCCACTTCATTCTATCCAGAACACAATTTGACTATGATTGCAATTGAAGATCCACTGTAACTGATACATTGGTAAGTTAAATCACTATGAAAAGCTTACATTGACTTCAGTTTCTGGTGACTTTTCCATGCGACATTGGAAGTACTGGCATTTGAAAAATATTGGTTAGCACAATACCAGAATTTTCATTGTAATGATTACACAATTGTAAGTCTGATATTTAGATGATTGTTGCTGAACCATCCAATTTATAGCAAATCTGATAAAATCCCTTACTGTATGTAGGCAACTACTGCAGCTTGGCATGATGGGCTAACATGCTGACTTTATAAACATCGGTGGAGAAACCTGTTTCACGGCCATTCCTCTTATGGAAGATATAGGCGATATTACCAAGTACAGTATATCATGAGAAGGTGGTCTTGTTTACAATGACAGACTACTGGAGGTAATGTTACAAGCGCCACACAGGCGTGAAACGCGTAAGAGCTACCCTCCATTCCTGTCTGCACCATGGTGTTCAAATAAAGAAGTTTTTTACCCTGCCACTGTGATCCTGATATATCCTCATTGTATGGCTGTGCTCTGCCTCACTGCTCCGAGCGGAATCTCCATTACTCTGACAATATGGTTAAATGATAAACTGAGTTCAGCACTTACTGTACTGTTGTTTGTTTGTTAAAATAGGAACGGTGCAAACAGTCACTTTGCTCTATATTGCCTTGACTAGGTACAGTACATTTCCTATAATAATGAAACACTGCACATTATAACATGTCATATTCTGGAGGTTCTCCACATACAGATGCAGCAGCTGTTATTTTAAGGCATCACAGCCCCATTTTCGTGTGCGCTGCTGTACTGCACGCGGTATTCACGCCGCATTCCCGCGTTCACGCCGCCCAGTTTATCCGCGGTTTACCGTTGTTGATCTTATTTAATTTAATGGTTTAGGATTTCTTTGGGTGCAATTCTTCGCGTATCCGCCAGGTGGCAACAATTAATGAATTGTAATGTGTACAGTTGTCTGTGCTACTGTGTCAATTTGCAGGTGTGTAAAAAACAAACAAAAAAACCCAGATAAAAACCAAGTTCCACAGTGGGCCATTGTGATTCGACCTGGGTCCTTGAAGACGTTATCAAATGTAGGCGCTTCATAATAAAAACATATAAAACTCAAAGCTGTGTGCTTTTTTCTACATTCCTACATTCCTACATTACTCTTGCACAATTGCTAACAGGACTGGGTACCATGTGTACACCGTACATGTATAAAAAAACCTGACTGTAGTTATTCATTTTTTATATTTTCTGCAATTAACGCTGCAGGTAACATTGTGACTGTAGCTAGTGATTGATTCTAAGAATAGCAAAAATTGTTATGGAAGCCCATGTCGAGAAACAAAACAAAAAAAGGGTCAATTTTTTTTCTTCAGACTTGAAATTCATATTGAACGATTAGTCCTTTTCGCCCAATGACACACACATTCTCGTCATTCTGTATGCGTTTCAAGAAGGTTCCAATGAGACATACACGCATGCGCCTAAATATGATGACACACATATGTTTCAACAAGGTTCCAATGAGATATACATGCATGCGCCTAAATGTGATGACACGCATATGCGTTTCAACAAGGTTCCAATGAGACATACACGCATGCGCATAAAATAAAAACAGTATGAAAAGAAGAGCAAGCCTACAGTAGCAAGTTGACAGTATTAAATAATAAATAATACATACCGTATAGAATAAAAGATATACACTTTTATTTTTGGGGTTTCTTAGCAGAGACATACATACATGCATGAGCGGAAAAAATATTTAACATTTGGAAGAAGCGACGTATTTTTGTATTATTCCCTTCATTATCCCGAACAAATACAACACTTAATTCTTACAAAATACTTCTTTCCCATATACACCATACAGTATGAACTTGTAGCGTTAATCTTCAAATTACAATTACACACTTGCAGTTCTGTACAGCAATAAAAGAAAGGTTGAATTGCTACAGGGTATTAGATTTTTAAGACAACTCGCGATCACCCACTTGAGTTTCTCGACGGTATTGCAGACCGCGCAAAAATACAATTTTCTGAATCCGATAAAAACCCGAGTCAACGCGCGTCTTAAGGCAGCACGGTTGGAAGAAATTGCGCACCATCACATGGGTATTCTTTTTGATCACAACAGGGATATCAGAAAATAAGTACGTCAATACAATTTCTACAAATATTCTGCATAATTTCTAGCCCCCAAAAATAAATTGTATTTTTCTGATAATTGTTTTACTAGAAATACTGTATGTATCAGCTGCTATAACATATCCAGTACCAGAAGAAACAGCTACAATACATTTCATTGTGTCGCATTATCTAATGTCCAAACAGTTTCAGCCAAGGCTTTTATTGCTAAAATATGAATGCCAAAATATAAATGAAGCTTGCGAAATAAATATTGCATCAATGCCTTCATTTCCAAGACAAACAAAAAAAGCCAACAAATATTTGCCTGCTGTAGCACTCCTATACACATTTCAAGCTCTCAAACTATAATGAAAATGTGACACGCTATGTTTCACACTGAGGCTGCTAAGGAAAAGTCACATATTTCCACTGTAGCGCACAATATTTCACCATGGGCTCTTTGTTGTAAAGAAAAAGTATAATTATTTAAGCATAATTCTGAGATAATTGCCTCCATGAGTATTCAAAGTAGTTGTTTGTCACTCTGTGCTTATTTTGCTCTAAAAGTTTTTTTTTTATATACAAAAAATAACTAGAACTAAATTGCCAACAACTCAATGTGGGACGTTATGTACTTTTACTTACACAGCATCAGTCTTTCAGCATTATGTTCAGTAATTAAATGCTTTTAAAGTGCTTTGAGGCAGCTATACAATGTGTAAATGACCACATAAATTCAAGCCTGTTCATTCGTTATTATAAGCTCTCCATGTTCTGAATGCAGCCCTAAGATATTGACCGTTTTTTAAGAAGAGGGTGTCATGTAAGCTGCAGCTTGCAGATTTACTACTAAAACATGAAAGCTTTTTTTCCCCAAGCTGCTTTTCTACACGTGCATCTGGAATGATATGAAAAAGAGTGTAATCAATGCATGTCACAAGGGAAAAATGTTGTTGGAAGCATCCTAAAGTGTAATTGCTTTAAAAAATAAATAAATAAATCCGCAGCATGTTGGTTGACCAACAAATAGATTTTTCTCTGTTGCATGAAGGAACTGATGCTCCCGTTTTTATTACCCCTTTTATTTGGTGTACAGTAGTAGCACGGTTTTTATTTTCTACTGTAGAGAGACTTGGGGAAAAAAAGAAACCCAGGGGAGAATGAAATTGCCACAAGAATCAACAGTAAGAAAATAAATCAATATCGCTTTCATATTTGGAGACTCAAAAAAAAAAAAATGTTTTATTTGTGTGGAGCAATGTTACATTATATTATCAACTAAGCTCTAAATTAATTTTTGGAGGGATTGTTGCTGTTATGATGGTGGCTTGCACTTAAAGCAGAAACCCCCTGACATTTTTGATGATGCGGTTACTAATGGATTTGAAGGCTCCCGCTGAGCTCCAAATGATCCTCCTTGCTCAGGGGACACCGTCTGGTTGCCTGTAAATTTACTTTAAGATTTAGACGTTTATTTTTTCCAGTTTGTGACACACACACACACACACACACAAAATATGGCCAGAGAATCACCAATAGGAAGGCACAATGTCACAACCTGGTGCCATAGTTTTCTACTAGCAACAGTGAGGCCTCCCCCAGCTACCATATTTTTCTCCTGGACAAGTATTGTTATCCGGGCGATAAAAAAAATATATACGATTTACCAGAAATTGGGGTCTGGATGACCTCTAAACAGAATTTTGCAAAATAGGTGAAAATTGCAATTTTTTTTTTTTTGCACAAAAACAAAGTGGTGTCTTGTTATAGAAAATTAGAATGTAACTTTAATTAACTCGTCAATTACAATACCATATTATTTAATATAAAGACAAAAAAGGTGTATTAAAAAGAACCTATATAATGTGTAAAAGTAACACCGGAAACCCTAGATAAAAATATCTACTGTATTATGCAACCAATATCCAGAGATCTATTTATCTACGATTCCCTGTGTTACTTTTACACATTATATAGGTTCTCTTTAGTTCACCTTTTTGTCTTTAGACTAAACAATATTATAGATTGAGTTAATAAAAGTTACGTTCTAATTTTCTACAACATTAAGCATCCACACTCAATATTGTTTAAAACTGTGGATTTAGCAATAATAAAAGGTACTGTGTCTATTGTTTTAGGAGTGCTCCGTTTTTAAAGGTAGTTAGCATGTCTACATGCAAAACACTGTCACTAACTGAGAACCACTTCAGAAAGCGTTTAAATGCAGTAACCGCCTCTGCGTGCGTATGTATATATGTAAAATATAAAGCAAAAATTAATTTATTAGATCAATTAAATCCAAAACTCCCAACAAAACATATCACTCATACACAATAGAACACATAAAACTGACCAAGAAAAAAGCCATTAGCTGCACTTCGTTGTTGGTGACCCTTAATAGGACATTTCATCCATCCACTGCCATTCACCAGTCTGAGCTGAGAATATTTATTAACGGTTGGCTCTTAGTGTATATCTGCATTAACTGCATGACCACAAATACCTGTGTTTTGCCTTGTAATTTCTGATCTGGTTTCTATTGGAATGTTTTCTCCTTTCCCTTTCAGGCAATGTTTATAGCCTCCACACATTTAGGCAGATTTTACACCTTACATGTGTGTGTGATTGGATGTTTTGAGTTATAACACTGCTCTTATGGATGCTCTTATGTTGATGTCCTTTGGGGGGTTCCCTCTTCATTTATTTGGTATGGCTCTATTATGAGCTACAGGTGTGGTATATATATCAAATAAAAATATCACTTGTGAGCACATTCACATATCTTAAGCAGCTCTGCATCCCTGCCTTTCACCTTTATCCCCAGCATACAGTGCTTCCACTGCAGCAAGGGATCCTGGGAAATGACATGCAAATGAGCACACGTGTCACCTTTTGTCTGAAAAACCATTGTTACATGGAGCCCATATAAGCTAATGCTCGCTGTTAACACAGTTTTAAAAGCACAGCATGGGAATCGGATGCAAAGCCAGAGAAACCAATCACAGTCATTTTTCAACCTTAATGGGTATCATCAGTGTGAAGTTGGTTGTACTGCTGGCTTTGCATTTAAGACTGTAGGGTTTACCATCACATTTTAAGTTATGGTGGGTGAAAAAGACAACAAGAAACCTCCACTGTATTGCATATAGCAAATTTGCTATATGCAATACGGTGGAGGTTCCTTGTTGCCTTTTTCACCCACCATAACTTAAAATGTGATATATATATATTTATATATATATATACACATATATATACTCACTTGTGAGCACATTCACATGTCTTAGACAGGTCTGCAACCTTGCCTTTCACCATTATCACCTAGCATACAGTGGCATTAGCTTATAAGGGTTCCGTGTAAAAAATGGATCTAAGGCAAAAGGTGACACGGTGTGCTCATTTGCATGTCATTTCGCACATACATATATATTTATTACACCCACATACGTTATTTTATCTGGTATAGATGGGATTTTAACTAGAGATGGACGACTTTTTGTGGATTTGGATCGCCGGTTTCTTTGATTCGCGGATTTCCATGATCAGTCTCAAAAAGGCAAATCTGCAGGTTCACAATTTTTATTTTAGAGCAACTCGAAATTCACACGGATTAATCCATGTGTGGATTTTGAACAATAAGGCCACGGATTGTGGAATACGCGGATCGATTCTAAAAAAAAAAAAAAAAAACCCCACCTGTCTGGATTCTATCCAATGGAAGATTTAGATTGATCCGCATAGATTTTTAGTGCCCAATCCACAGATGGATTTTGGTGGAAGGGGAACGGATCTGGCCTAAAAAATTTGTGCTAGTTTGAACATCTCGAATTAACAGGTAATGTGTATAGTAATTGTAAGTGATGATACCTTTGACTTTAGGATAACAAGTTTTGATGGATAATTGATACTTTTCTAAATCCCTGCATGCTCTTACCATGTAAAATATGCACACTTCTCCAGGACCAATACATCTACTGGATGTATGCAAAATGGTCATTGGTTTTAATGGATACCTACCGCGCTGTCAAGGTTAACACCATAAACAAATGTGTGCTAGCCCCTATCAGTGAATCTCGCCAAAGTCATCATAAATCTTAACATTCTACAGAGCAGAATTAAATTAAAAACAAGTATTTCTTTAGTTTCTTTATTACAATAAAAAGGCTTACATTTTGTCACAAGTTTTTAAAGTATGCTACCCGCCAGAACAAAGTGGTTTTAAAAAAACAGCAATATAATTGTCTGAGATTATGAAAACCTTTTTACATTTCTAAACTATAAAACATACAAATGACAATAAAAAATAAAAAAAAAGATTAAATAAAAACATACAATGGCAGCATCAATAAAAGTAGACCATGAGGAATGCAAGAACTGCAGGATATATAAAGCACTGATCATGTTTTTAAACATCTCTTTTTGCCCTTTCCAAAACGTTTTTATTTTATTTTAAATAGGATGCCGTGTTCAGGAGAAATAAGGATTTGAAATATTAAGTATCTGGGAGGCTACAATGGAGCTTTTCCCATAGCCCAATGAAGCCTAAAGGTTACTATGGCAGCCTAAAATATTACAGACCAAGAAAATTATGATTATTTTTTTTTCGCATAAAAAAAAAATAGAGCAAGACGTAGTAATGGGGCAAGATACTTACATTATACGAGCTAAACTCACAGGCTCCTGAGGGGATTGCTGCTTCGTTCAAGGACTGATTGTGCAGTCATGGCCATGCCCAATCACGGTGATCACTCTTTCGTGAATCTCCCCCTTAGTTTAGTTAACAGAAAAGCTAGCGACCTGAGGCACTTGCTTTCACATTTACAAAAAACACAGGGGGGCTGTATGTGAAGAGGTACCAACTCTAAATCTAATTAGTGATCATTATAAACGCCATTAGTTACTTGTAATGAGAAGTACACATTGACACCACAGAATGGTAATTCAAACAACACTGCACTACAGTGTTAGCCAACCAACATCACTGATGTTTTCTGAATCTTGACAAACCATGCTGCACCCCATAGTGATACCGCCTCCATAAATAGATTAGGTCTTAATATTATCTGTATTACATGGGAAGAAGTAGTGGAGAGGTAATTAAACTCCAGGGGAAGAACATTTAACCAGTACAGCTATTCCAGACTATGTTAGAGATGCTTTTATTCTCAAGTCAGGTATAATCAGAAAGCCACAGAGCCACAAATGTCTATAATAAAAAAAAAGGGTAAGAAGAAAAACCGATAGAAAACACAACTTCATGGCTTGTTTTAGTTGTGATAATTATGCCAAGAATATGACAACAGGAGGTGCAAGAAAAATACGGTATATTTCGTGTGGCAGAAATCAGTTGTACGATGTTTAAGCTAAGTACACTGCTTTGGTGAAACAGTGTGCGAGGTGTTCGTTTGAAGGCTTTCATGCATCGGCAACATTGACCTATTTTATTTTAGAATTCTATTTGAAATGATCTTTTAATGCAAGTGGATTATACACGTGTAGGCTTGTATGCATATATGGTGTGGGTTGTACAGTAGTAATTTGTCTACTGCAAGATGAGATTGTGAGTAACGACTGGGTTTGCTTACCATAAACAGTTGTATTCACGTGGTTTTTAAGAACTAAATAATATAAAATAATTTTCTGCATATTTTTTTTTTTAAACAAAACTAAAGAAAATCGGGGCCCCAAAGGAAATAGAAGCTCAGACAAGAAAAACAAGTGGCATATATGTTGCTATGGTGATCACCATGGTACCAATGAAGCTTATTTTGAGATTTCTAACCACTTATCCCTAGAGATTCTACGTGAAGCTCAGTCTCTGCAATGTCACTGTGTTAAATTTGTAATGGTACCAAGTGAAAATGTATATTGCTTGAAAATAGCCTTTCACCAAAGCAAAAATACAACACCGTATGCTTATAGCCAAAGCAGCCAAGCCTACAGTATAATACTCTCTAGGAGTGGTAATTTTTTTTTCATAGTTGAAGGTATGCCAAGTAGCTTAAAATTTGCAATGACAAATATATAAATAGATATTCCTATTTGTGGAAAGAGCTAATAATGCGGTAAAATCACAGTAATTTGGGATTATGTTATTGTGCATTTCTTAGACCGCTTACAATGGAAGCCATATAAACCTTTTTTTTTTTTACATTTCTGGAGAATTTGACATTGAATTGATTAAAAGGAAAGAAAAGTAATTTTACTATGAACCGTGGGGCTGATGCATTGATATCAGCTAGGAACAGATTAAAGAGTATCAGTATCAGATTTCCTACAATTAAGAATTTATAACCGGATGGGACATTAACCGTAAGAAAAAAAACAAATGAAGATTCAAATACCCAAATGAGGCATACATTAAAAACTGGATTTGGAGGAAAACGATCGTCTGCAGCCAAAATGTTTGCAATATTAGAGATCAATATCAGTAATCATTGATTACATACAGTATTGCTGCAGATTAAAAAAAAAAAAAAAATAAACATTTTAGGTCACAAGTTTTATTTAGGCACCAACATGTTAAAAGCTCTGCATGATACTAATATTACTGTAAAGATCCCTGCAATGTCCATGTCGTTACATATGAAGTGACTGGGAGAAAAAAAGAAAAAAAGAGAGAGAGAGAGAGAGAAAAAAAGCCCTGCTATAAACTAACATGGCCCTTTTTGCCTGAAGCATCAGTGAGCCATAGAGCAAATACTGTACTTATTCATTTGTAATAATCCAGTGATGCACACTTCACAACTGTACTTGTGTGAATAGGCAAAAGGTTACTCTGGGTTAGCTAGTACAGCAATGCAAGCAAAAGTCTCTAAATGTGCCTTATAGTTTCCAAATCCTTTGTTCGTTCATAATGAATGCCTTGCAGATGTTCCCATGTGACTTTAAAAATGTAAATCAAGTGCATGCCAATAACTAATGTAACAGAAGCAACGTATTTCCTGTTTAATAAAGCTCGGTGTCAGTGGCTGAAACCAATAAATAAGTTTGTTTTGAATTCCCAATGAATTATCCAGTTTCCCTATAGGTTAATCCTTTTTCTTTTCCAGAAAATCCTTTTCTTCTTGGTCGTCATCTGACACGTCAGAGTTCTCTCTATTCTTTTCCTCGTCCTGTTCTTCGTCGCTGCCCTCGTCTGTCCCATCCCGGTCTACAACGTCCTTTCTGGTCATTTCCTCAGACCCATCATCAGTGTCGGCTGTACAGATTCCATAACACATTATGCTGATGACACCCAGTGGCAGACCAAAGAGAAAGCAGCCAAGGAGCGGTGAACTCTTGAAAACGGACTGTAGGAGCAGATAACCACAAGTAAACATGCAGTTGTAATAGTACAGTAGATTACATGTAGAATAGTAAATGTTACCAAGATTTCCAGTTTGAAATTAGGTATGCTCTTTAATGGTAATTTAAAAATCAATTTGGAAAGCAAGAAAACTGGTTTCCCCTACTCAAGAAATACAAAAAAAGGGGGTGGAGGTGAGGTTAATTGTTAATGTTAATCTTCCTTACTCTACGGAAATGGAACTAAAATTAAATGTTCAAAACTTTGTTTTAACATATTATACGTATAACTGTATTTAATTCAATTTTATCATTTGAGGGAAGGTCTCTAAACGAGAGAGAGAGAGAGAGAGAGAGAGAGTGGTGAGAGAGGGAGAGAGTGGTGAGAGAGAGGGAGAGAGAGGGAGAGAGTGGTGAGAGAGGGAGTGGCGAGAGGAGATTCAGGGGAGAGAGTGAGTGGGGAGAGAGAGGTGAGAGGGAGAGTGGTGAGTGTGTGTGTGGTGAGTGAGTGAGTGTGTATGTATGTGTGTTACATATAATTAAATGGCAATGTTGCTGCATTTCATCACAATATATCCTACCATACGCGTCAAGACAACGAGGGGGAAAAAACACAGTACAGATGTACATGTTTCAGGTGTTAAGTACAAATGTTACACTCTAGGTACAATAGCAAATGGTTCTTAATAGACACATGGAAAGAATACATGACATTCACATTTTGAAATATTGTCATACTATCTTGGTTTGATCCTCAAAACTGATGGTTTAATGGCTAAATGTAAAACAAAGGTGCAATACATATATAGTGCTTTACTTACTACTACAGTAGACTTGGCATCATAAGCTACCCTCTTGATTCGTTGTAGTATTCCATCACCGCCTTGAGCCTGAAATGTTTACAGTATGAGAAATGTATTAAATATCTAAATATTTATCTTCTGCTGTATTTTCTTTTATATTACTATACCATGTTTCCTACGGCTATGTGACAGAACCGTTATATTAGCATTCTATCAAATATCATACACCGGTAACAACCTCTACCTCCCTTTATAAGCACAATCACACTCTGCACCAGTAATGCTGTATGTGTACTATTGTAGTATACAAATGTATTGCATCAAAATGTTTTACATATTACGTGCATTACAATAATTTAAATGGAGCATTTTTGCATAAAATACGGCAGCAGTGTTGGCCCAATGCGTTAACGGTGCAATAACACTGATACATCTTCTGTACATTGAAGAACAAATCAGCAACATTACCCACACAGCCTGTGTTACTATACTGTATGCAAAACCTGGTGTCAGATATATTTTACATCCAATAGATATACGTACCTGGACATACTAAAAAGTGGTATATAGGAGTGCAAACAATGTGTTAATAAATATAGGAGATTGTGTAATGTATTTTTCCTATGGAATATGGGAAAGTTGTAAAGATGCAGTTATTGCTCTCGCTGGCGTTCTGCAGACAGAACCTGCCATTGGGAGATGCTGTCACGCACGCAAAAAGGGGATGGGGCTAAAACGCTTTCTTACATGCAGGAGTGCCACCAGGTGCAAGAAAAGGTGGTGTATATATATATATAAATATATAAATATATATATATATATATATATATATATATATACATATTTTTATTTTTTTTATTAAACCATGTTGGTTTTTGTTACAGTATCACATTTAAAGGATATCAATAGGCAATTTCTTAAAAATACCATTCATACAATTCCTTCTCTTCAGATAGATATATCTATCTCTATATATCTATCTCTATATATCTATCTCTATATATCTATCTCTCTATCGATATAGATACAGCTCAAACTCGTTATAACGTGATCCGTTACAACGTGAATCCGCTTATAACGCGATGCAAGCATGGCACCCAATTTTTGTATTTATGAATACTTTACAACACAATAATTGGTATCTTAAATACTTTATTGTACAATGCATACATTATTTCTAACGCGATCCACTTATAGCACGATGTGATTCTTTGGACCCCAAGCACAGCGTTATAAGGGGATTGAGCTGTATATATATATATATATATATATATATATATATATATATATATATATATATATATATATATATATATATATATATCTAACACATATACATACACACACGCATACTTTCTGTATCCCTCCCGAATTCCCGCAATATTGTGTAGTAGTATATAAACGTTGCAATAAATACTTAAAAAAAAAAAAAAATTTTAATAACCGATACCTACAAATATGAGGATCATTGCAATTTATAGTATTTGCCGTGGAAAACCACACTGAATAATGACAGGCAAATGATAGCTACCGTATTGATACCAGCGAGAATACAATGAGTGGAATGCCCACATAGTGCATTTATTTACGAGTGAAATAAACAAGCTCACTTCTGCTGTTCCATCCAAGATGCTGTTAACGAACTGAATCATGTCTTCAGTGCTCTCAATTTTTTTGCTTGGCAGAAAATATTGTTGATTGGAAGTGTTAAGTACAACAATAGTGGGGACATTGACTTCACTGTAAAAATTAATAAAACATTAAAACAATATTTATTATTCTTTGTAACCACTCTACAGTCATTTTTCAGAAGACAGACAATATTATACATTTTAAAACATCTTGGTACAAAAAATTATTTATTGCAATTTAAGTCAATGGGCGTTTTGGGTTAATTTCGGTGTGATCAGCTGCCTCACATCATATTGAATAAGCCCCTTACCCTTGTACTCTATAACCTGCATGTTTACTAAATAAAGATGCATCAAACATTCAGCAACTACATGCAAAAACTTTTGACAAATCCTTGAAGCATTTACTATGGAAATACATATAGATATACAATTACGTAGAATTGAATGTGGATGTTTACAAATCAATAACATTTTAATGAGCCAATTTTTTTTTTTTTTTTTTATAAATACTTCCTTCTGCCACAAACAACTACTTTGAAGCAGATTAATGAAGCACCCACTACAGGTTAGTGCCCCCGACCTAGGGTTAACTCATTAAAGTCAACAAGGAGTTAACGGTGGATCTGCTGTGCTAATCCGTAAAAAGAACCTCTAAAACAAGAACTTACTCCATCAACAGGCTATTAATGTAGTCACTTCCGTCCATGTGCCCAAATTGAAAGTCTCTGCGAGAGAAAATACATGCAAATTACAATATAATCTAAAGCATTTACATGTGTTGATATTTGTATATGCTATACAATTTCTAACTCCTTATAGCATGAAACCCATGCCACTTCCTAATACAAGTACAGCAGGAAAGTGTAAGTGTTTGGCGCAAACAGATGTAAATCTAAATTAAAATTGCACAACCTAAGTTTACAAACTACAAATGAAAACCGAGATTACACATTCAGCTACGGCATTTTCAATACACAACACAAAATGGAGTGTTGAAATGTTGTCCATTACAATTTTTGCATTGCTTGTCTGTAGATCTAGTGTGGCTCATTTATCAAGATAATTGTACTAGTATCCATCCTGCTACATTCTGATATACTGTAATGAGTTTTAACAAAATCCTCTATCAATAGGTTGATCAAGAGATTGAGTCAGGTTATTTTTATTAAAGTTTATCTAACAAAAAAAATATTTTAGCAATTTGGTCTGATTTTTCTACCTGGGATTCCAAATTGATATTATATACATTTTGAATGAGAGGATGTAAATTACTTTCATTTGTTTTGGATTATGGGCTACGAAGCGTTTTATAGTTAAACAAATCTACAGTATTTCAATATCGCAATAATGGTATTTTAAGTTTTGCTGCAAAAAGAAGAATATCAAAGTACTTTTTTGTCCAAATAATTAATTTTTCTATTTATGGTTTAACATAATGTTTAGTTGTCCTCTTGCGTTTAATTATTCTAGAAAGGAGTCATTATCAAACATCTGCTTATTTGGTTTCAAGAGAGAACCTTTCCATGGTTTCTGTTCTTGTGTGTTACTAACTTTATAAACTCACCCCTAATTACACTTTTATGAGCTTCCCAAAGCATGGTTGGGGATGTATCAGGCTTGGTATTTAACTTCACACAGTTTAATAGGGCAGTTTCCATTTTCTCTAGGATTGTATTTAATCAGGTACCATGTACTCTCGTCAAAATTGCACTACTTAATAAAGACAGGAATCTATTCTAGTAGAGTATATGTATTATGAGGGCGAGACTGAAACATATAGCTCACGCAAAAATCAATAAGTAGGAATGCAGGAAATTATTAATATCTTTAATCATATTCATGCTCAAGGCAGATGTACCCAGGGAGTGATCTAATATTTGCTTAACATATTAATATCCAGAAGTTAAAAAAACGTCTCGAAATGAATTTAGCTGAATTCAAGTTTCTTGTAGGAATAATTTTTGACCAGTGAATATATATTTGCAAAAGTATTGGTTACACTAACCAGTGTGCCATTAAACAAAATATATCTGCATCACTTTTCTGTGCGGGTACATGTAAAGGTTTATGGAATAACATAGCTACAGTACTAGTCCTGTACACCATTTTTGTTTTTGAACCATTGAGATACTGTAGGAATAGGGTAAGTACATATCTAATGTTGGTGATTTATGCATTTAAGTGTTTCTTGCATGAAAAAACATATCCTTTATTTATTTTATTTGTATTCTGAAAATGAAAGTCTTTTTGTTATTGTATTGAGCCCTTTAAACAGAAAGGGAATTTAGTTTGAGAGAAAAATGTAGCTTTATAGAGAGCCTTCCTACAGTAGCAATTAAACTGTAACTTTAGCTGGAAACATTAACCATATCACATTATTAGGATATAAACTTAGCATAAAGAGTAGTGCATTTGGTTAGGAACAACAAATGAATTCAAGTGGGCCTCAGTTCTGTACAATGATAGGAATCCTGTGTCTTCGCAAACTCTTGATCCTTCCTCTGCCTGCCCTCTAACTTTATCTGTATTAAGCAGTTTCACATAAAATAAAAATTAACCAAGTTACTACATTCTTACAATATTCATTTATAATAAAAAGATACATGAAAGATACTTTGTTAGGGTTGATAAGTTCAGGTAAGCGGATCACAGTTCAGTGTGATTATCTGAATCAGGTACTGTACATCAGCAAGCTCAAGTGAGAGCCTTCCTCAGCCCTCCCTAATCTGTAATGTGCGTTGTGTGCCTTCTTCTAGAGACAAGGGTCCACTTCTGTCTTCTCGAGGAACTGGAAGGCCTGTGGAGTCCTTTGCTGGAAGAGATCTCATCCTTGCATTTTGGGACACCCAGCTTACTAAAGAAGTCAGCACGTTCATTTTCTAGTTTAGATATAATTAAACTGCCATGGTGCATTACTATCATCTTAATGGGATATCGCCACTTGTACTTAAATGTCACGTGTTTCTTGCAGTTCCATGATGTCTAGTTCTCTCATAAGTTACTGTGTAAGAGAGCAGTTGTTAAATTATTTTAGGTCTGCTCCTATGTTTGTTTTCTTCACTCCGATACCTTGGTCATTATAGATCACTCTTTAAAATTATTTTTACACAGTAGATGAGGTTGAAAAAAAAAAAAAAAGACATGTCTATCATGTACTACCTATGTTAAATTTAGACGATGGAGATACTCATCCTATCTTTGTATTTACGGTATAGAAGGCAAACAAAAAACCCATTGAAACATTATCCAATGATGTCTCATAAGGGGTGGGGGGGAGGGGGGAAATCCTTCCTGACTCCAGTGATGTCAAATCAGATTTCTCCCTGGATCAGCATCCTTCCCCTTTTTACTTATTTGGTATATCCCTATATACCTTTCCTATCCAAAAATATGTCAAACCTTTCCTTAAAGTTATATACTGTATCTGCCATCATAGTCTCCAGGTACAATACATTCCACATTGTCACTGCACTTACTGTAATAACTATTTCCTTTGCTGGTGAAATCTCCTTTCCTCCAATCTCCAGGGATTACACTGTTTGTACGGTCCTTGGAATCTATAGGCCTCTTGAAAGTTCATTGTATTAACTCCAAATATATTTGTAAATAGAATTATGTAGTTTCACTATAATGTTCCATGGTGGATCAAAAAAATGTCAGTTATGCTCTGAAGTCTGTGTGTGTACTGTCAATTTTCAGAGTTGTATCTGAGAACAAAGATCAGCTTCTATGTCTGCATGCTCAAGATTTCCAGGGATGCCTCTCATTCATGTGTGTCTGCTCTACAAGTTTGCCCACTCTGGATCCTAGGTGCCATAAAGTTTTCTGGATTTTGAAGATTACCCACATCATGCAGTCTTGCACTCCAGGGGCCCCATGATTTGGTGGCGGACTCATGGACTGTAAACTATATTTTCCAGGGGAGATCATGTTCTGTGCTCCCTCTTCCTTTCGCATCATCAGTGACACATCGATCACGTGATGGCTCCGAGGACATTCTGGTACCGGGGCCCCTCCAGCACGCAAAGGGTTAAAGAACTGGTGACACATTACAGCCAGATGACCTGCAGTGTAATCTGCTGCAGACAACTCTGGCAGTTATTAGCTACTTTTCATTAATTCTAGCCTTATTTTCGTTGTATACTTGTTTCTTCACCGTACTACACAGTAGTGTGTTAGTTGTCACTTCTTTTTCCCCTGTTCATTGCAACTTTATCTGTGTATTTTATTCCTAAAAATTAGCCTAAAACGAAGTTGACATGGATGCTAAGCTCCACCTAGTGTGACATCACTGGAATGGAAAGCCTTACCTGTGCAAAGAAACACGCCAAATATGGATTGTGGGAAATGGAAGCTAGCCGGGGAGTGTCATACTGTATAAAGGGGAGTTCAACATATGTAACATGGATGCAAGCTACTTCAAAACAGTTTGACTATTCCAGTATAAACTATTAGGAATTGCCCATCCATTAACTGAATTTAGGTGGCTGACACCATTTTTTGTAAAATCTTTAGCTCACAGTTTTAATAGCTACAGTATATTGGTCCTGGAAAAAGCAGATTTGTTGTAGATCTTGACACTTTTTTTTTTAGCAGACCAACATTACCGTTTTTCAGAAATTAAAATACTGTATACTGTACAGAGTTTTGAAACAGCATAGATTTGTTGTTCGAGTGTAATTGAAGCATGCATGTGACTTTACACTTGGCTCTGCACGATGATTTCAACTACAAAGAACTTTAATGTTGATCCACTAAAAGTTCACACCCTACAACGCCTATTAAAACAAATCTAAGAAAGTATTTTTAAACAATCAATGAATCCATAGAAACCCAATGTTTTTTAAATCTTAATCTGATCACAAAAGTGGATTAGGTAATTTGTAACCTGCTATGTATACTGTTGAATTGTCGATTAAGACTTCTTCCCCTGTGTCTTAGTTAAATTACTTATGCTGCCATTATTATACAAAGGGGAAGCCAGTTACACTGAAAACATGGAAAAAAAAAAAAACATTGTTTTTGCCCCCCCTTGTTGGACTGTCCTTTTAGGTAGAAGAGTGGATATAAGCATTTGATATGGTAATAAAAAAAAAGTATTGCCTTGGAATTGCACAATAAAGTAAAATTTTGCGTTAAAGAATAAAATGAAAAAATTAAAAATACACATACCGGTGAAAATGATCTCTGTACTCTTTGGCTACTTCTTGAACAATAGACTTTAATCTGAAAATAAAAAAATAGATATACGTTTCAATTATTTTAAATATATATTTGATATTTACATAGTTACATAGTAGATGAGGTTGAAAAAAGACATAGGTCCATCAAGTTCAACCTATGCTAAATTTAGACAACAGATACTTTATCCTATATCTATACTTACTTATTAATCCAGAGGAAGGCAAACAAAAAACCCCATTAAGGGGAAAAATTAATTCCTTCCTGACTCCAAGAATTGGCAATAGGATTAATCCCTGGATCAACATCCTTCCCATGCATACTTATTTGGTATATCCCTGTATACCTTTCCCATCTAAAAAGATGTCCAACCTTTTTTTGAACAAATCTATTGTATCTGCCATCACAGTCTCCATGGGTAATGAATTCCACATTTTAACTGCCCTTACGGTAAAGAACCCTTTCCTTTGTTGCTGGTGAAATTTCCTTTCCTCCAACCTTAAGGGATGGCCCCGAGTCCTTTGTACTACCCGTGGGATGAATAGTTCTTTTGAAAGCTCCTTGTATTGTCCCTGAATATATTTGTATATAGTTATCATATCCCCTCTTAGACGCCTCTTTTCTAATGTAAATAAATCTAATTTAACTAGCCTCTCCTCATAAGTTAGAATGTCCATCCCCTTTATTAATTTTGTGGCTCTTCTCTGCACTCTCTCGAGTTCCATAATGTCTTTTCTTAGGATTGGTACCCAAAATTGTACTCCATATTCAAGGTGTGGTCTTACTAATGCTTTGTAAAGGGGCATAATTATATTTACTTCCCTTCCATCCATTGCCCGTTTGATGCAAGATAAGATCTTGTTTGCCTTTGCAGCTACTGCATGACATTGGGCACTATTGCTAAGCCTGCTGTCTACAAGCACTCCTAAATCCTTCTCCATCAAGGATTCCCCCAATATATCTCCATTTAATTTGTAAGTCGCCTTTTTATTCTTGTATCCCAAATGCATAACCTTACATTTATCTGTATTAAACCTCATTTGCCATTTACCTGCCCACGTCTCCAGTCTCTCCAAGTCCTTCTGAAGAGAAATTACATCCTGCTCTGATTCCATTACCTTACACAATTTAGTATCATCAGCAAAGATGGAGACTTTGCTCTCGATCCCAACCTCAAGGTCATTAATAAACAAGTTAAAAAGCAGGGGTCCCAGTACCGATCCTTGAGGTACTCCACTCACTACTTTAGCCTAACCTGAAAAAGTTCCATTTAGGACAACCCTCTGTTGTCTGTCCTTTAACCAGTATTAAATCCAGGTGCATATATTATTACTGAGTCCAACTTTCTTTATTTTGTACACCAACCTCTTGTGTGAAATTAAAAACCAGGAGCCCCAATGGACTCAATGAGGGGTTTACTTATACACCCTTTATTTGATCAGGAAGGTTCTCCTGGTTAGACTGTTATCTATCCTGTGTTTTCCTGTTGTATTTAAATGGTCTACTCATACGCTATATATACTTCTATATACGAGCAGCCACACTATTTTCCATGCCCATTGTGTTGTTTCCCAGCATTTGATATTGAAAGATATTAGAATATTACCACCATATTAATGACTATATTACCAAAGTTCTAAACCCAGCGATGGGCTTAGTCGTTATGTATGTTATATGTGTGTAGAATAGTAATTACACAATAAAAACACCACGCAAAAATTGCTATATACATATACATAAATTGTTTTTTTATTTTCTTTATTCATCCTATCACTACCTCCAAGCCTGACACATTGAGCAGTATATCACTATGGGGGAGTATATACAACTTAATCTCTGCAATTATACTCTGCACAAAATATTTCCATAAGGTACTGTAGACCCTTACCCACTATTAACTGATTATTATCTGTCACATATTCAATAACACCCTTTTCACTTGCCAACATCTAGGGTATGAGCTTTTTAAGATTATCTACTATCTATACATCCAAAGCTCTATATGTACCCTTTATGGCTTAGATGTATATTATGGGCATTTCCAACCATATTGGATGAGGACAGATCGATTGAACAATTAAAATCACACTGTGTATTAATAAGGCTAAATATTTCTAAGTGCCCACGCATGCGCGATAAGAACATTTATTATTTTTGATGAAATTTTCTAAGTCCCGACGCATGCGCACTGCGCGTGATCTCAGACGGCAGCAAGCCATATAATTTTGGAGTCCGAACGCATGCGCAACACGCCTGGACTATGGCAGTACTGTTGCCTTAGTCTCTTACACATGCGCAGTTATATGAGTTATTTTGGAGCCTTCGTGCATGCGCAGTTACGCGGGCATCGGGCTAGAGCCTTTAAGTCTTCGCGCATGCGCAGTGCATAGACTCCGATTTAGCAACTTTTACTCTAAGTTCCCACGCATGCGCAATATGCATTACTTTGGTTTGTTGGATTCTCAGAGTCCGCGCGCATGCGCATTGGACTCTAATTTCGCCGATTAATGCCACACCATTATAGAAGCCTAAAAAACGCTCAAATTAACATACAAATTCAGCACTATTGTTGTTGAATGTATGGGAGCTGACACAGTTGTTTTAATTAGCATTTTTGAAGTTTGATGGGTTTAGTTTGTTAACTGACCAACTGCGCATGTGCAACAGCTGGCAATTGTTCAATCTGTAATCAAGGTACTGCTTGGGTATATAAGGGTTCATTCTTCCTCCCCCCAGCAAATTTGTCCCTGAGGAAGCTCCTTTGCTGGAGGGAAACGCGCGTTGGACGCGCAATGTTGTCAGTCTCCTACTTGGAGCTGCTTTTATGTAGTGTTCTGTAGTCTCCTGGCTCTATCTATGTAGATCTAAATTGGTTACTTTTACTAACACTCAGTGTGCAAGCCTTCCTGCTTTCTACATGATATGTTCATTTGGAGTGTGCTGTATAATGTTTCACTGACCAAAACGCTGTGAACAATTGCTTCACTATGCTGTGAATCATTTACCCTCCATTATCACACTATCAGTTGCACTTCTATACTTAGTGGATGGTAATACACTTATAAACCACAGAGCACTTAGGGATGTTAGTTAGAAGTCCAAGCAGGACTGCAGTATTTTCATGATACAATCATTCACTGAGTCTGTTAGTTATATTTATATATATATATATACATGTACCTGGTCTCATAGGTGCCCCAGAGGGGTTTTGTCACACTTGCCTCTGATCCGCGCGGAGACCGACTCAGGGAAGCACCACGGGGCAGAGTCATGCGCCCACGCACTGCCAGGGCAGTGCAGGCGCAGCGGCGTGATGGCGGAGCTCCGCGAGACGCATCGCGCACGCGCACGGGTTGCTCGGCAACCAGGAAGCAGGAGAACGTGAGGGAGCTGCTGGAGCCTCCCACAGGCGGAGACTTGCTGAGTAAACCGCATGACGTCATCACGTCGCGACGCGCATCGCGCACGCGCGCGGGTTGCCCGGCAACCAGACCTAGCATCAGGAAAGCCTAATTGCAAGCTGTTTTTGATCAGTGTCTCTCTGACACCATTGGTGGACCAGTACACACCCCTGCAAGGTAATTGGACCCTTCCCACATATATACCTGCTTCTGCCTGTCCTTCATTGCTGAGCATAAACTCCTGTTTATGCATTGTGCTCACCGCTGCTGTCTAGTTTTGTCTTGAACTTTGTCTGACCTGTTTGACCCTGCCTGTTACTTGGATTTCTACACTCTCCAGCACTTTGACCCCGGCTTCGTTACTCGACTACTCTACCTTCTATTACCCAGGACCTTGGCTACGAAACTCTACCTACCCGGACTCTCCAACCCTGGAACACGGCAAGTACCCTGACTACCCTGACCTCTCCAACCCTACGACGCGGTACGACTAGGACTACGCATTCCGGACAGGACTGCGTGGTTGTGGGTCGGTGCCTATCAATCCCCACCTCAGCCCCGCGGTCTTCCGTCCTGTTTGTGGTGAGCGCAGCGTTACAGGTTTATACCCTGACTATTAGCGTCTTGTGCCCCGCTATCTCAACCACAATTTGCTGTTTGAGACCATTCCAACGCACATTTACTGACACGGACGCTTGGTCTTGTTAATTTAATTTATTTTTAATGTACAATACACGACGATTTGGTAACATATGTTTTATGTAAATATATTAAAAGTTAAATTTTAAATCAAGTAGGAGTGCAGTATAGTGAATTCTTTTAGGAGACACATCCATTTTGTGTTTTCCTTCCCTCCCTTTTTCTGATTCACTTTTCAGTTCACAGTTTGCACCCACTTTTTTGATTACCATATATTCACCCATTATTTTGTTTCAATTGGTGTGGTTTTGTGATCACTACCTAACCCTAGTGTTTTCTCTCGTATCAAAAGCCTTTGCAAAATCTAAGTAGACCACATCAACTGCATTACCCTGGTCTAAATTCCTACTTACCTCCTCAAAGAAACAAATAAGGTTAGTTTGGCAAGATCTATCCTTCATAAATCCATGCTGACTATTACTGATAATTTTGTTTTCCATTAGGTATTCTTGAATATTATCCTGTATTAAACCTTCAAGTAGTTTCCCTACTATTGAAGTCAGGCTTACAGGTCTGTAATTTCCCGGTTGTGATCTAGCTCCCTTTTTAAATATAGGCGCCACATCTGCTTCACGCCAATCTTGTGGTACTGAGCCTGTGGAAATTGAGTCCTTGAATTTTAAATATAATGGTTTTGCTATTACTGAGCTTAACTCCTTGAGAACTCTTGGATGTATGCCATAGGGGCCAGGTGCCTTATTTACTTTAACTTTTCCAAGTCGCTTATGAACTTCTTCCTCCGTTAACCAATTGTTCATTAATATGGAGGTTGTGGCTTCCTCCTGCGGCACTACTATTGAACTTGATTCTTCCCTGGTAAACACAGAGGCAATGAATTTGTTTAATACCTCAGCTTTTTCCTTATCTCCAATAATCTGCCTGCCCATCTCACACTGAAAGGGTCCTATATTTTCTTTTATCTTTTTTTTTGTTATTAAGGTACTTAAAGAACTTTTTAGGGTTGACCTTACTTTCTATTGCAATCCTTTTTTCATTATCCATTTTTGCTAATTTGATTGCCCTTTTGCAATTTTTATTACATTCCTTATAATTCTGATACGATGTCTCTGTCCCTTCTGACTTAAAGAATCTAAACGCCTCCTCTTCTTGTCCATTTCCTCCCCAACCTGTTTATTTAGCCACATTGGTTTTGACTTATTTATTTTATACTTATTACCCAAGGGTATACACTGATAAATGTGCTTTCTAACAATGTTTTAAACACTGCCCATTTATCTTCTACATTTTTCCCTGCAAAAACATCATCCCATTGTATTACTACTAGATTAGACCTCAGTTTATTAAAATATGCCTTTCTAAAGTTTAAAGTCTTTGTTGAACCCAAGTAATCTGTTTTTTGATAATTTATTTCAAATGAGACCATGTTATGATCACTGTTACCCAAATGTTCCAGGACTTGAATATTTGTTATTACTTCTACATTGTTTGATATGACCAAATCCAAAACTGCCCCTCTCCTGGTTGGTTCCTCAATAATTTGGGTCATATAATTGTCTTTAAGCACCCCCAAAAACCTGTTCCCTTTTGTTGTAACGCTAATCTCATTGCCCCAGTCTGTCAGGATAATTAAAATCCCCCATTATGCAAACATGACCCAGTTTTGATGCCTTCTCCATTTGCAAAAGTATTTAAGCTTTCTCAATCTCACAGATATTTGGTGGTTTATAGCATATTCCCACAAACATTTTCTTTATACTTTTACCTCCACTGCTAATTTCTATCCACAAAGTCTCTACATTTTCATCATTCCATTCAGACATCATCCCTTATAATAGGTTTTAGATCCGGTTCAACATATAAACATACTCCACCTCCCCTTCTATTTGTTCGATCCTTCCGAAAAAGAGAATAACCCTCTAAATTAACTGTCCAGTCATGAGTTTCATCCCACCATGTTTCAGTAATGCCTATGATATCATACTGCTCTATGGGTATCTCGCTGCTTGTCAAACTTGCACTTGCCCCCATTCTACCTCCATACCACCTTGAATCCTCATCTATTCCATTTAGTTCATTATCTGTTTCATTCCCCTCCCCCCTCCATCCTAGTTTAAAATCTCCTCCAACCTTTTTAGCATTCTCCCACTTTCAAACGCCCAAGTTCTTGGGTTTTTCTTAAAACAATCATTATTTTAAATTGAACTCAGTCCTTTAGTGGGACAACAAATGATTACACATGCATTCGTTTCCTTCACGTGATCTCAAGGACTGACTACGGCTATCTCTGAAAGGAACATGAACTTATAGGGTCAAAATGAACCAATATCTGTGACATGTAAAGGATTCAATGTGAGTGATCGTTTTAAAACTAAAAATCAGACTATTTTATTTCAGAAATCTGTGTTTTATATTTATTTTTTAAGATGACAGGAGATGACATCATAGGATCCTTACAGTAATCTTTGATTATTTTTAGTTTATTTACTGGGATATAAAAAAAAACTGAATGTCAGGAACCGCTCATCCCACAGTGCTCTAGAAGCTGTAGTTCTGCTCCTGGTACAATTATTTTCGGATGAAAGGAAGCAGGGCTACATTTGCGGGGACTTGTGTGCGTTTGAAAGTGGGATTGTGTGGAAGGATCTGAAAGTAAATTGCTAATGTGTTTTCAAGGCTTTATGTGTACCAATGCTTGCCATAAAAAGTTGATATGTAAAAGTCCTTATGAAGGCCTTCTTAAAAGTAATCATTAAAGCCAGTTACACTATTTTGATTTTAAATCTGTGCTTGTTTATGGGTTAATACAAGGGGATTGAGATTATTTGGACTGCTAGCAGTACACTGTTTTTGCTATGTATATAGCAGCCAATGTGAGAACAATACCAACTTTCTACCTTAATATAAAGTGAAAACTATTTCATTATTCATAATCACAAATGCTCTGAAAAACAATGCAGGCCCCTGAAGCAATTCAACAAGAAAACATAACAATGCTATCATGTCATATATGTAGGGAACAGTAGTAAAGGAAAGACATGCATACGAGATGTGTTTATATTATTTCAAAACTATCATATTAATAATAAATGTAACATGAGAAAGGAACTTTTCACTGGTAAAGGATAAATCAAAAAAAGACTTAAGGTCGTTAATATCTAAAACAAGTCTTGAGAAGTTTCACAAATCAGGATGTACATTTAAGGCGTCACTACTGGCCACTAGCCAAAAAACCTTGTTAGTCCGTCTGAATGAACAGCGTCACCAAGCAACCCCTACGCGTTTCGCTCATTACAAGAGCTTTGTCAGGGGTTGGGGCAGATCATTGTTCTTGTATACACTTGCCAATAACAACATTTATTCAATTAGTAAAATCAATTGTAGAAACTTAAAGTGCAAAAGGGAAAACAATAATTTCATACTTAAACACATTATATACTAAACAGTTGACTAAAATATTTAGCAAGATAATATAAACATGACTAAAGGATTGTACATTCATACATCCTTTCTAAATATCAATATATGTGTGTTGTTGCAAAAAACAACACAAGCTTTCGAAACATTTTTTTGATTATTCATGATTGTGATTTAACCCATTTTAAATGTATGGGTCTAGAGAAAATGCCAGGTGTGGCATTTCGGTGTGGAGATCGAAATAGAATATTAATGCAAAATACATATAGATACTGCACCTTTTCTGTAATTATGATATTTATTTATTTTTTTAAACTGATGTATTGTACTTTTAATATAAAACGTATTTTGTTTTAATAAATATTGATATTTAGAAAGGATGTATGAATTCATGTACAATCCTTTAGTCATTTTTATATTATCTTGCTTAATATTTTAGTCAACTGTTTAGTATGTGTAGAAGTATGAAATTATTGTATTTTCCTTATTGCAATTTAATGCTGTACAATTAATTTACTAATTGAATAATTGTTGTTATTGGTAAGGGTATATAAGAACAATGATCTGACACAGCCCCAAGCCTGACGAAGCTCTTGTAATGAGCGAAACACATAGGGTTCGCTAGGTGTCGCTGTTCATTCATTCAGACGGACTGGCAAGGATTCACAAGGTTTTCTGTCAAGCGGCCAGTAGTGATGCCTTCGATGTCAGACGTCAGCATTGGGCGTGACGACCCGGAAGTGTGCGAGCTGATCGGAGTGCCGGGAGTTCTGCTTTCGCCGGCGGCTGCAGTGCTCCATAGACGTGGGATCTAACAGGCTGCCCCTGACACGCTATCATCGCAGAAAAGAGGTTGTACAGTACATTGTGCCCCACAGATATCGGAACCAATAGGTTGTGCCCCACAGACTGGCACTGTGACGGGAGATCATCCAACACGGCGGTGACTATACTAAACCTAAATCTTGCGACACTCTGATACTGCACTTTAATTATTTCATCATGTAAGTGATAATTGGTGGCTTGTGGCCTAATACATATTTTGCATTTTTCTAAGAAGGTGGTGCTTGTCTTCCTTTCGTTTTTTGCATATACTGTATATTTGGAGGTTGCCTGGTAGGACCTTGAAGAGGAACCCAGCCCTTACAAGATAAAAGCACATCGACCTTTCTTCAGCACATTTTATTATTGGAACTAGTAGTAGAGCATGGGTAATTAATCAGTAATAGAACTTGCAAAGAAACATGTCAAATATGTATTATAAGAAATGAACACTAGCGGGGGAGCATATATACACAAATATGTAACAATGATGCAAGTTACTTAAAGCAGGAGCTGCAGTCCCCCACCCCATTTAATTTTTAGCCTCCCGCCCCTCCCCCCCCCCCCTTTTTTTTTTAAGTCGGTGGAAAGCAAAGGATCTTCAGAGAGGAACCATGTTAATTTCAGCTCCAACTCAATAGGAAGCACCCTGGAAACGAGGATTAAAAAAAAAAAAAAAAAAAAAAAGGAGTAATAAAACTGGTTTTAAACAGGTTTCCTGCCCCCTCCCTAACCCCCTATCTTCCCCACACTTGAATGCATTTCAGCTCTGGGGACTCCATGGTTCCTGAGAGTCACACCCGTAAACCTAGTGCCCATACTGGGCAGAGAAATCAACCATTGCAGCTTCCCACTGGCCCGAGTAACATAGAGCAGGGGTGCGCAAACTTACAGTCATGCGCCCCCTTTCTCCTCTTCCCTCAGCTCGCCCCCCCCCCCCTGTACAGCTCCAGCATCACATGACCATGCTGCATCATTTGATGCCGGTTGCCATGGAGCCTGCGTCGTTGGAACCAAGCTAAGTTAAGATATTACAGAGAACTCACGCGATCCCCGGCATTTATTTTAAATGCCTTCGCGGAAGCGTGGGGCCTCTGTAACAGCTGTGCCCACTTTGCGCACTCCTGACATAGAGGATTTAAACAACCAAGTACCAGAGTTGGCGTTTCAAATATGTAGCTCAGGAAAAGGAGGGTCCCCTGAAATAAAATGAATTTCAGCTCTGGGGACCCCCCCGATTCCCATCTACTCTGTTATAATAAATGCATACCTGGGTGCGGGATAAAACCAGTGTTAATATTCCTGTGCAATTCTTTACCTCTGTCATGATGCTTCCTAATCAGTTACAGATGTACTCTAGTAATTACTTGCATAACTACTATATGGCTGAATAACTTAATGTAGTGTAGCAGATGGATAATGAACACTAAATAATTCATATAGTTCTTTAGTAACATCTTTTTGAAAATCCACCAGTGACGATTCCTTGTTTTAACAAACTTCAAAAAAAATGTTTGCTACTGAAAGTGCTCCCAATCTACATACACATCCCTGACAAGTCTGAATGTGAATGGAAGCCCTCAGGTACACGTGCCTGTGGTAAGAAGTAAGACCTCTGTATTTATAGGCGATGTCTAGAGTCTAGACATATATACTACTGAATGTATGGCATACAGCGGTATTCGTACAGTATATGTGTCTTTACTCTAGACATATATACTGTACGAATACCGCTGTAGGCCATACATTCAGCAGTCAATTGAAGACACGTAACCTTTTGAGTGCCATATTGATGAACCAGGTACGACATGACGGCTGGAACACCAGCGGCTCTTGTGATGTACGATGTATGTCATGCACTATCATCCCCTGCTGTGTCTCTTTAAATTCTAGCTAGGTAAAACCATATTTCAATTGTATGTCTGTCTTCAAATCATCCCTTGAAGTGTCTTAATTCAATTCAGCTTTCACACTTCGGCAAGACAACACCCTGCTTAGAATAACAATCTGTCTTAATGTTCCTCACATGTGCTAATTAAGTTGCTCGGGCCAGTCAGGTGACATTTTAGAAGTATATAAGTAAGCACACAGCAGCCTTGCTGTCTGCAGCAATGTTTGAAGTAGCCAGGTTAAAGTAGAATGTTAGTGCTGAAGTTAAAAAGGAAGTTCAAAAAGGAGTGAAAAAGTGGGCAACACCAACTGGTCCCGATTCCTGCATTTGACCTATGCTGGAAAGGAGGACATCATCTACCCCAGACTGCACATCTCAACACTTAACTATTGCTCCTCCTTTCCTATCCTTTGTGGAGGGGCGATCAGAAGAAATGTACGAAATGTAAGACCTTCATGCCCCTCCCCCACACACCCACACAGATTTCTTTTCTTCCATGTCTCGGTCAGGGGGACAAATTGTCTGCTTCTAGTGTTGCAGCATTGATCAGAGCATCCTCGTACAATGCCACATGTGCAGGAGGCTGTCTCTGATGGCCCTGTTCTGCTGCTCAGCTGTCTCCAGGTCATCATTCAGAGAGATCACTTCCTGAAAGTGAAGCATTGCAGGAAGCTGCTCTGATCAAGGCTGCAACACTATAAGTCAACAATCCCCCCCCTAAGCTGATCCTAAGGACTTGTAAGGTAGGGATACGTGGGTGGTACAAAGGGGTTACATTTTATGGTAACGGATACCGCCCATCTCCACTCCCTGTAACATCAATGAAACCTGCACCTCCCTTCCCCCAATTCACAGATGATGGGGAGGAACACACAGTTGCATATATATCTAAACAATATTCATGCATTCCTTTACCTTTTGCCCGATAAAGATTCTCCCAAACCAATGCAGACAATTGAAGGTGAAAAGTGCACTCTTTTTTTCCCCTCGTCTCCCTACTGGAAGTTTTTACTTTACACAGCAAAGTGTTACGTCCTCCAGTAAAGAGTAAATGGGAGAAAAATGTATCTGACTAAAATTTATAGTTACTCACTGCATTTAGTAAATAGTCAACGGCTATAAAAAGTTGTTTCACAATCACTATTTCACATTAATTCACCTACACTACACCATTTTTTAATAAATCAATTAAAAACAGCAACACTAATTCACCCCCTGCCCATTTTTTTTTGTCTTATTTTAATATAATTCAAACAATCCAGGAGGAGCAAAATATAGGGAAATAAAAACAGAAAACAGTGCAAATTTAAGTGCAGACGTTGAGACTCTGATGAAATAATAATGACAATATCTTGGCTCTGCCGGTCTATCTACTTACAAGATGTAAGTGGTAAGTATGCAGTTGGCAGATTGGGCTGCCACCCCAGGTAGTAGCTGTGTATTGTGGATATCCCTCCAGGCTTATCTCGTCAGGGTAACCATGGTGTACATATGGGAGGAAACAAAGCTACATAGCGCGATCTGTCTTTCCAAAAACTTTATAAAATGAATATGAGCATATAAAATGTGCACTTACAATGTGCCAGAATTAAAAATGCATTTATCACAATCACAGTGATTCTAGGGGTTTTTTTCCGATCTCACCGCCTCCTCTCTGGCTCTGGATGTCAGCCGTCTGCAACCTGGAACGCTCAGCTCCGTTTCTCCTCCGGTGCGTGTGACGTCACTGCTCAGTGGAAGGTACAGCTACGGATCCCTCACTAGACCAAAACACCACTCTACGCGTTTCGCCCAGCTCAGCAAGCTGTCAATGGCTTCGTCACACGCACCGGAGGAGAAACGGAGCTGAGCGTTCCAGGTTGCAGACGGCTGACATGCAGAGCCAGAGAGGAGGCGGTGAGATCGGATAAAACCCCCTAGAATCACTGTGATTGTGATAAATGCATTTTTAATTCTGGCACATTGTAAGTGCACATTTTATATGCTCATATTCATTTTATAAAGTTTTTGGAAAGACAGATCGCGCTATGTAGCTTTGTTTCCTCCCATATGTACACCATGGTTACCCTGACGAGATAAGCCTGGAGGGATATCCACAATACACAGCTACTACCTGGGGTGGCAGCCCAATCTGCCAACTGCATACTTACCACTTACATCTTGTAAGTAGATAGACCGGCAGAGCCAAGATATTGTCATTATTATTTCATCAGAGTCTCAACGTCTGCACTTAAATTTGCACTGTTTTCTGTTTTTATTTCCCTATATTTTGCTCCTCCTGGATTGTTTGAAATACATCTTTCTACTTGGAACCCTGGAAACAGGTTCTACCAGAGGGTTTGAGCAGGGTTTATTATTTGAGCACTAATATCAATTTTTATTGCACTTGCACGTATCACTATTGTATATATTTAAGTTGTTAGCGCCTTATATTCACTTATTCACAATATATTATTTAAATATAAAGCATATAACAATCTATAATGTTATATTCTTGCCTAAACTGGCAATCGTTTGGTGCTCCTGTTCTAAATCTGTCAAAATCCTGAATGTGTGCCTAACTAAATGGTCACCTTTCAGTTCCAATCAATCCTTCACTATGTAACTCAGCAGCTACAATGTATCCGGATATTACTAAAATAACATTATCTATTACTCCAGTTTACAGCTCAAACTGCTGGAAACATTGGCAACAATTATCACAAACAGGAAAATGTTACCAATATCTTGCACTGCTGGGGAGGTGGGCTAAAACCTATTATAGAACTAAAAGGATGCTCAGTATATTAAAACGGTATTAAGAATTGAATTAAAAAAAAAAACAAATAAAACAGTCAGTCACTTATCTAATACTACAGAACCGATTTATTAAACAAAAAATATATACGATTTCACATGTTTTGCTGCTTTAAAATGTTCCCTCTTCACAGAAACATCTATTTTGTCCCTAACCTACACAAAGCTGCCCCAATGATGCCAATAAATTAAAGTGGGAAATAAAATAAACTTACTTCTAAAGTGATTCTAAATGGGAGGGAGAGTCCGCCAAACAGGTGTTTTTTTTTTTTTACAGTTGTGGGCTGAAGGTTATAAATAGCCTTACCTTGTATGTTCAGCGGAATTGTTTCTCTCATCAATTACTGCAACAGCCACAAGCTTTCCTAACAAAGAAGATTAAATGTTTTAAGTCAGTCCCGTTCTACAGAACTTTAGTCAATTTTAATTCTCTCTCTCCTCCTTGTAATGCTCTTTGAGATACTTTACAAAAAGCACAAATAAAATCCTTTACAAAAAGTCAGATGTCTATTCTGTGTAAAGTTCTGTTGCTTCATACAGGTGATTATTTTATAATGCCCTGGTGTGTTTGTGTCTCTCTTCAAGGTCTTCAATGCATAGATGGGCAGGGAGCGGGGGGCGCGTCAAACAGTGGGCAGGTGCGTGGATCTGCAGGATAGCCACACCTAGCCATATAACCGTTCAGTGGTCACCACCACTTAACCCCTTGAGTGCTGCATCACGTAACAGTTACTGACCTGAAAGTCACACTGTACAAGAGATGCCGGATTTTGAAAATGAAAAGATTGATCATCAGCCATTAGATATTGGGTCATGGATTCACTTTGTGAAACCCCACAATTCCCTAGTGTCGTTTCTCCCGAGACTTATAAATCTCTCTAATGACAGCAACTGTAAGTGGTGGTACCAATATTTGGGTTGTTTCTCAAGTCCTGGGAAGATTGGACAGAGTTATTTTGTGGATTTGGAAATAGGGGATCCCTTCTTTTAATCTTCGCTGGGTTTTTCCCGTACAAAATCTCACAATTTGTCTGGTCAACAGCGTTTCTTCCGTCCCCCCCGCACACATTTATTGTGACTGGTGCTGGGGGCACAGTCTGTGGGAAGGTCCAACATATAGGTGGCCATCACTGAAATAAGAGCCACGCTTAATCCTAGTTTTGCATGCTATATGCATTAATAAAATACTGTACAAAAAGTGTGTTGGACCAGCACGCAAAACTAAAATCAAAAAGTAAATTGTATGCAAAAGTGATCAATTTAATCTAAATTCAATAATAAAACAAAAACAGCATCATCAGAAAAGTAAATAGACACAAAAATCCTAATATTTATAAAATACTGTACCATTTCATAAAATTAATTTAGGAAAGCATATTTGTAATTTTTACCGCTGTGTGTATTTGTCATAGTTTCCAATGCTTCTATACTGCTAAACCATTTCTTTACAAATAATATGCTTAGGTAGTCTGCAGCATTAAGGCTGGGGGCATAATAATATAGGATTGTCCAAGTGTGACAAATTAATAATAAAAAAAAAAACAGATTTTCACAAAACGCATTTTTTTTCCATTTGGACTGAAATGTACTGATGCAGCGGCCGTTATTCGAACACATCTCGGCACCGATTTTGAGTTCTCTGCTGTTCCCCACGCAGCATGAAACGCGGCTAATCGCCCCAGGCACCCGCGCTTATCGCGGATGTTTTGTTTGAATTTCATGGATTCTGTTTCTTTGTCTGCAATAAAATGGATGAATTGTAATGTGTACAGTACTGTGCTACTCTGTTAATTTCATGTTTTTAATAGCCAGAACACTAAAATTCGTTTTGCTGCGCTCGCATCTTAGTGCGGGAAGGCTGGAATTCATCCCGCGTTTTCAAATCAGGATTCCGATGTACATGACGCGTGAAGTGTTCGAATAACGGCCGCTGCATCAGTATGTAATATTGGATTAAAAAAATATTAAACCATAGGTAGATTTAACATTTTCAGATTATGATTCGTGTTAGCCATTCCATACAATGACAGATGGCCATTAACCAGGAGTGATAACCCAGCACAAAAACAAGCAGTGCTAGACAAATCTTACAAAGAGGATGCATCAGAAGGAGAGGTCTTAGGGCTGTTATATATATGTTGGCTGTAGTTAGTCAGCCTTTCTATAATAGGGCCGCACGCGCACGGCTGTGAGCGTGGAGCCGGCCGACGAGGGAGAAGATGGGGAAATGAAAGATTTTGTGCCGCTACCGCCGCTGGTATGTGTGTATGTGTCGAAGCAACACAATACATTTTTTTTTTTATTTATACATGTCTTTTTTTTCTTAAATATTATTTAACACATTTTTAATTCACATAATCTATACACACACATATACACACACACATTACCTTCCATCCCAGTCGCTCAGAGCAAACACACAAAAAGTGTGCGTCACGGGCATGCACGTTCGCACAGGCGTGCACGCACACACACTATATAACGGCCTTTACCTGTATCTCCAAGCTCATACAATGTGAAACCATCAACATGAAGATATCCTTCAAATCTCTCTTTATTCACCCAAGAGGATAAATCACCATCTTCATATTCTGTAGGAAATTCAAACAGAAAAAAGAACTGAAATATGAATAAAATGTAAACATTTTTTTTAATTAAACAAATTAGCAATAAAACTGATATTTTCAGTAGCAACGGAGTTTGAGTGTACACACATTTAAATATTATATGCATTCAATGATTTAAAAAACATATAGGTTGCATTAAATTACTTTCATGATTTCCTTTTTGTCTGAAATTGTGTAATCTCTTAAATCCCAAAAAAGCAAAATAGTGGGCAAGTATAAAAAGAAAAACAAAATGGACTATGGTCAAAATATTTGCAAAAATAATTAATTGGCTGTGTATCAAATGCTAAAACGTGTCAATATAATGACTATTAACCCTTTGAGTGTGAACATTTGCTATGGATGCAAATAAATGTCGCACCTTTCAGTATTTATCAAATAGTCCACAGTTCGGTTCTTTTCTCAATGTATTCAGAGACAAATAGAACACATCATTTACAGCATCATTTCAGTCAGTGACATCAGGCATATAGAATTTATTTATAGAATGGAGAATCCTTAGCTTGGTTGATGTTAAATGATTCAGCTGTATGTAGCTTGGCCGGTAAATGACTCTGAATTCTATACAAATACAATCTTTTATATACATTCTAAACGTAGCAATCACCCGTTTTTCTCACTGTCAGACAAATGTTCTTAGTCCAGCATCAATGTTTAAACCAATATTTATTCACTTCCTCATTGCTCTGATCTAAGAAATGCATTGTTCTGTCACTGTTCTGGCATCTCCCCGCCTCAAATCCCTCTCCTGGCTTCCAATCAAATCCTGCATCTCACACTCCATTCTTCTCCTCACTTTTAAAGCTTTACACTATTCTGCCCCTCCTTACATCTCAGCCCTAATATCTCGCTATGCACCACCCGACTCTTGCGTTCTGCTCAAGGATGTCTTCTTTCTACCCCCTTTTTATCTAAAGCCCTCTCCCGCCTTAAACCTTTTTCACTGACTGCCCCACACCTCTGGAATGCCCTTCCCCTCAGTACCCGACTAGCACCCTCTCTATTCACCTTTAAGACCCACCTTAAGACACACTTGCTTAAAGAAGCATATGAATAGCACTGTGGATATTCTGAACACATGATACATAAAGCTTGGCCCCCTGCAGACGCACTTACCAGAACTCCCTCCTACTGTCTCTGTACGTTCTCCCTACCTACCAATTAGATTGTAAGCTCCTCGGGGCAGGGACTCCTCTTCCTTAATGTTATGTTTGTCTAAAGCACTTATTCCCATGATCTGTTATTTATATTATCTGTTATTTATTCGATTACCACATGTATTACTGCTGTGAAGCGCTATGTACATTAATGGCGCTATATAAATAAAGACATACAATACAATACTAAGTAACTATAGGATTACCAGTGTTCCTAATCTTTTAAGACTAAGCTCTATTGTATTACCAACCATTTAACTAACCTTTGATTACAAACTCATGACTCATTCAACTAAGCAGACATTAAACATACCAAGTTTGATACAAAATGGAAATTAATACAAGATACTGTAGATTCTTAAGTCACTAACATTTCTACACTTGCCTTTCTTCAGTCGAATTTATGCCTTCTTATTCTTGCAGAGGCAGCTAATTTTCCAATATAGTTTCTAATGTAATACTATATTGTGATGGAGGGGGCTGCCCAGCACCCTCCCAGACCCCAGCACCTCCCACTCCCTGTGCAGGGGCTGAGTTTTCGCGCCAGGGAGTTAGTTCTGTGCTAGTGAATCTGGGCTTTCCGATTGACCGCTGCAAGCCCGGCCCCCTGCCGAATGATTGGCCCTAGAGCAGGGCTATGAAACCAGCATGTTACAGAGTCCCCTGATTGGCCCCCTCCCCTAGCAACCAGTCCCTGATTGGTGCAGCGGACTCCCACAGGTTGGAGACAATTTCCTAAGAGGAGCCAGCTCAGCCTGTCAGTTGAGACTCACAGGGGAAAGACATTTTAGATGCTGTGAACTCTCTGTGTAACATGGCGGTCTGCACAGTTACCTCTCTGCCCTGCACCATCCCCAAGACTGATTCTGCTTCCCGGGGTGAAACGGACTCCTAGTTAGTTCTAAAGTTAAACTCTGTCATTTATAAAACTCTCCCCTTTCATTTACTGATGCTGACTGTATGTTATTTTTATTGTACTGTACCCTCCAGATTAAACCCTTGTTCAATCGCTCTATTGTCGTGACCGAGTGTGAGCCCACAGGGGTGTGTGTAACTTTTGACCCACTGTGTACGGTGATATGTACTCAGACACCACCCACTAGTGAGTTCAGGCTAGGGTTGTGTAATTGGGGTCAGTGACTTCAATAGTGGGGGGCAGTATCCCAGGTATAAGAGTGTGGCTCTTGGAATGGGCCCCTGGTGGATCTGGGTGGTAACTACCCTTCTAGCAGTGCAAGGCTAGGGATAGCAGGGGATGTTTTTGGGCACCTTTTTGCCCTAGTCCGAGCAGGGATACCCTGGTGGTCAGCAGGACCGAGGCAAGTTCCCAGCGGCAGCGTCTGGATAGACTCCGTATACCGGTGTTCCGCTGTTTTGGGTATCGACGGTTTGGTGCTCCGTGACGGCCGTTCGTCACATATATTCCTTGTTTTAATTGGTTATATATTCATCATGTATGTGTAGACAATATAAGATCTTTATTATTCAGACAGGAAATAGTCCTCTCTTCAGAGTGTGCCATTACATAGCCACCATGTCATGGGATCTGGCACTCCAGAACCCCATGCTGCAGTGGCTACGTCATGGGGTTTCAGGTCATTTTCATCGAGAGATTGCATTCTGTGCCCACTGGAGCATTTAACATGATCCACTTTAAAGAGGGATGAAAGAGGACGACAACTCCTCTCTGTCATCCATCAATGACGCCGGATCACTCCAAGGAGCAGTCACGTGATTGCACAGTGGTGCAGCGGCCCCTGGCACTAAGAGGCTTAAGAACAATTTGGATCAGTATCTAAGGCCCCCTGTTCAATATGTTATGAAGAGGCCTTCTCCATTTAAATGGAGTTTAATTTTTCTTTAGCATGGAGAAGGCTGCCTTGCAGCAATTTTAGTAGCTGTGTAACAAGGAATGGTAGGGTGGAGTTATATGGAGCAGCAGAAGGAACTAGAGGGATTACATGATTTATAATAACGACAAAAAACAAATAGACAGTCAAGTCTGCATTTGACGTATAAAGGTAAGAAATGGAAAAAGAAAACTGATACGCTGCAAGGAAGCAATTTCAATTGTATTGATACACAACATAAGTAGTTCACTACAACCAGACTGCTATGCTGGCATATGCTCGCAGCTCCAGCCCTCTGACCTGTAAAATGTACTACAATCTGATTATTCAAAGGCCAAAAACTGGATCATTTAAAACAAACTGTTTTAAAAGACTGACACAACTATGACACTTGGTATCAAGACTAAATTACTAAAGCTTACACCAGAGTTACTGTCCCAAACCAACTAATACTGATCTACCTCAGTTACTAGCTTTAAATATTTGGGAATGAGGCTGGCCTCCCATCCAACATTTGGATTGCATATTGACACATGAACATCCAAAATCACATTCAAACTGGGATAACTTGATAGAATTAAATCTTGCCTACGCCCAATGGTCAGAAAGCGCATTGTAAAGCAGATGTGAATGCCAATTTGTGACTATGGGGACAGCATCCCAAATTCACCTCCGCAAACTTGACATTCTTTAGAATTCATAATGCTGTTTTGTCTTATTATTAAGCAACAACACACCCAGCATTGTGATATGTTAATTGGAATAGGTTAGTCATCAAGACGCAACGTACATTTTTCCTGTCTTGCCTTCAGATATTTTCAGGACAAGCTACCCAATTATTGGCCGCTCTTTACTTCTCTTACCGAACACCCAACTTCTGAAACCATTTACTAGAGTCTCTCAAAGCTGCCTCTTATCCAAGTTCTTTCAAGATTTCAGCTGTTTCATACCTTACACATGCTTGTAACAAACGTATAATGTCAACATAATATTCTGTTCCCAGGACACCCTTGAAATAAGAGTTAATGTATTTATTCCTAGTAAAATATTTTATTAATAAATTATAGTTTTATTGCGTCACCTCAAAAGGTACAATCTCACATAGCTGGCCAAGAAACAACCTTTTGTAAAAAAATACCAGTCTAGTGTGCTTCCATATACAATTATTACCAAGCTATGATCTGTTAATTTTCTATTCTTTGAAAATTAATTATAAATTTAATTTCTAAGTAGCCTCTGAATGGAGAAGTATGTAATTCAAGTGTTTTCTTCACCTTAATCTTGCCATATTCCTACTAGAGAGCCGATAAGAGGTGGGAGAGAGAGCGGGTGGGGCGAGAGTCTTTATGAGAAAACACTTGCTGATCACATAGTGACATCAGATAAGTCACAGCTCACCATGTTTACAAACAAATAAAAAATATATTAAGGAGATTTATAAATACACAGGAGAGAATTACATGAGATCTAAAAAAAGCCAACATCTGGAGTCCATAAATAATTGCTTAAAATTGAGATTCATGTTTTTGACATATTATGGCACAATTGACTCCACTTCCTGACACATTTTAGAGAAGGTGAGCACAACAGCTTGACATCTCTATATCTCTGCTATTCATTCATCTCGAGCACTTGGCATACTTAGCACCTGCTCATTTATGATACAGTAGGCTTAACTCTACTTGAAGACTCCCTACAGTTTATCTCCACCAGGCATACTTGAAAAGGAGAAGGTAACTTTCAATGTATGTTTACTTGTAAAATATTTTAGAAACAAAACCATTCATCACTTTTGGATATATAAACGCTCCCTTCCACAGTGAGAAAGCAACTTTAAGAAATCTATACGGTGTTTAACACTCATACCTTCATCTATGAAAAACTCTAATTTTAGTCCTTTAGAAGCTATCACATCCTACAGAATATCAAATCAACATCAAATAATACACGTACAACTGCAGAATCACATCATTACAGGCATCGGCAAACTACTACAAAATCAACATTTCAGACAATGTGCTGCACTGTAGGAATTTGATACTTTAGAGTCAATGCTCAAAGAACAAGACCGTTTACCACAATCAGAATGTCCATATGCAACTTGTAACAAATACATTGTTTGTACCATTCACTACTGCCTGCATTGTACCAGGCCATTCACTGCTGCCTTCATTGTACCAGGCCATTCACTGCTGCCTTCATTGTACCAGGCCATTCACTACTGCCTGCTGCTTCAACTTCTAAGGCCTGGGACATAGTGATTTTGTCCGGGCTGAGGGGCGCTGAGGCTCAGGGAAAGCGGTGCTTTCCCTGGCCTTACACAGCGCGCCGTCCGTGGGCGTGTCGGGGGCGGGCCAGCTCAGGGAGCGCCAAATTTGAAAACTGTGTGCGACACACACTTCCCCAAGGGTGCTGACGCGTACGTGAGCCCCTGCTAAAGCCGCTCTCATTGCGGCTGCAGGGGCTCAGTTCCAAGCAGCAGCATGACTCAGCACGGGTCAGCGCATAAGCGCTGACCATGCCCGAGGCCTAAGCGGGGGACAGAGCTCACTTTATATCAGGCCTGCACAACATACAGCCCGCGGGCCGCATGCGGCCAGCCTGGCCTCTCTGTGCGGCCCGCGATGAATCCGGCCGGGCGCCAGTTTAATAAATAAATAAATAATAAAAAAAGTTTTTAAAAAAAATGGCGGCGATTCCCCGCGGTCCCGGAGCGCATGCGCAGGGCCCACTCCCCCCCTCCCTGCTCCCTCCCCCCGCTCGCAACGTGGGACGGAGGGGGAAGTCACAGCCAGCTGAGCTCTTCTGCGGCCGCTCCCCCCCACCCTGCTCCCAAATTGGATATGTGCAGGGGGGGTGATGTGAGGTGCAGTCAGGGGGTGAGGTGAGGTGCATTGAGGTGAGGTGAAGGGGGGTGATGTGCAGGGGAGGTGATGTGAGGTGCAGGGGGTGAGGTGCAGGGGTGGGTCATTGGAGGTGCAGGGGTGGGTCATTGGAGGTGAAGGGGGGGTCATTGGAGGTGAAGGGGGGGTCATTGGAGGTGAAGGGGGGTCATTGGAGGTGAAGGTTGGGTCATTGGAGTGAAGGGGGGGGGGTCATTGGAGTGAAGGGGGGGTCATTGGAAGTGCAAGGGGGGAGAATGATGTGAGGTGCAGGGGGGGAGAATGATGTGAGGTGCAGGGGGGGAGAATGATGTGAGGTGCAGGGGGGGAGAATGATGTGAGGTGCAGGGGGGGAGAATGATGTGAGGTGCAGGGGGGGAGAATGATGTGAGGTGCAGGGGGGGAGAATGATGTGAGGTGCAGGGGGGGAGAATGATGTGAGGTGCAGGGGGGGAGAGTGATGTGAGGTGCAGGGGGGGGAGAGTGATGTGAGGTGCAGGGGGGGGGGGAGAGTGATGTGAGGTGCAGGGGGGGTGAGTGATGTGAGGTGCAGGGGGGGTGAGTGATGTGAGGTGCAGGGGGGGTGAGTGATGTGAGGTGCAGGGGGGGTGAGTGATGTGAGGTGCAGGGGGGGTGAGTGATGTGAGGTGCAGGGGGGGAGAGTGATGTGAGGTGCAGGGGGGGAGAGTGATGTGAGGTGCAGGGGGGGAGAGTGATGTGAGGTGCAGGGGGGGAGAGTGATGTGAGGTGCAGGGGGGGAGAGTGATGTGAGGTGCAGGGGGGGAGTGTGATGTGAGGTGCAGGGGGGAGAGTGATGTGAGGTGCAGGGGGGAAGAGTGATGTGAGGTGCAGGGGGAAGAGTGATGTGAGGTGTAGGGGGGAGAATGATGTGAGGTGCAGGGGGGGAGAAGGATGTGAGGTGCACGGGGGGAGAAGGATGTGAGGTGCAGGGGGGGTGGGATGTGTGTGGTGTGCAGGGGGGTATTGTGTGTGTGATGTGGAGAGGGAGTATTATGTGTGTGGGTGAGGGGGAGAGATGGGGGTATGAGATAGATGGGGAGTATCGCAAAGGTTGATAGTGAGGGGTTCTGGGGGAGATATGAGGATGATGATGATGATGATGATGATGAGAGCTGCTGGAGGAGAGATGATGATGATGATGATGATGATGATGATTATTTTACCCGTGCGGCCCAATTTTTTTTTCCTTGGAGCAGTTTGGCCCTTCTCGCTTTACGAGTTGTGCAGGCCTGCTTTATATGAAAAAATATAATTGAGCTTTAATTAAAGCACAGCACTCAGAAACAGGTCACCTGGACAGAGTTGCCTGCGTTACCTACTAAAAAAGGAGGGTAAGGCTTGGGGAGCCACGCCGCCCTCGGCACGCTCCTTCGCTTACCTGCTCCTGCCTCCGCAAGTCCCGCCGTCCCTTCCGGCGCCTGTGCAACCGCTCCAGCCTCTTAAAGGCATACCGCCTCAGACAGCAGGCACGCGCGGATGCTAGCGCTGCCCTCTCAAGCTCCACCCCAGGTAGCTCACCTGAACTTATCTCCTATCTCAGCCTCACTCCTGCACACACCTCCACGCTGCTGTTCTCCCATTGGACTTTCTCCCCTACATATGCTCAGCTGTGCCACTAGCACTTTGACTGAGCATAGAACCAGTTCCTGTTCTCATCACTCTCTGCGTCCCTAGTCCTGTCTTGTTTTGCAGTCCTGCTCCTGTGTACCGACCCGGCTTCCTTATCGACTACTCTGAACTCTTGGCATCTGACCTCGGCTACGACATCGACCACTCCGCTCTCTCCGCACCCGACCTTGTCTTACGGTAATACGACTACGTCCCCCTCTCCAACCCCGGACTCGTCTAACAGTACCTTCAACTATCCGTACCTCTCCTACCCCGGCCGGCTATCCAGAACAATCTACACTCAAGACGTGCCATCGTGGCTGTGGGTGGTGTCATATCCATTCCCACCTCAGCACCGTGGTCCTGCCTAGTTTGTGGTGAGCAAAGCGTAACAAGAGGCACATTAGTTAATCGGGCTCTCAAACAATATTAGTTAAGCCAGATATCGTAACCAGTAACAAGTCTAACTACAATATTTTTCTTTGGTTTAATTTACCCACTAAACCCCCTCCCCCTTTTTTTTTAAATACAAATACATTTTAACTAAAAGGTGCACAATTTTTGTACGGATTCCTAGCTCTGCAATATATACTTCCAGTTTCATTTACTGATGTTACACTACTCAGTTGGGGAAATTCCAGGCATCTGAGCCCCTCCCACAAAGAAATGCACCAATACCTTCATAACCAGTGGCAAACAGAGACTATAAGTCTTTTGCAAATAAGCAATGCAGTGTCAAAGGATCTCCTGGCAGAGAATGGCGTCAATGAATATTTGCATTCATATTGGCTCTGTGGTCGTTTCTACTCTGTGTCTTGTGGCACTGTTAATCTGGTAAGTTTTTCAAGTCAAGTGGGTAACGAGCTTATAAACAGGAACTTTTAAAATATAATTAAGTCTCGTCAAGAAGGGTTTAGAGACCAGTGGCAAGCTGGAACGGAAATTTGTACCGGAAATTTGAAAAGTAAAGTACCATATAGTCGCATACTGTAGTACAGGAAATACAGGTAATGCTTTATAACAACTTATATGAACTGAGGGTGGTGTTATTTTGAACCTTTTGTTGTTAAGGAACCCTACAATTATATTGTTGTGAAATTCTGAGGCATCCCAACCCTCTCTAACAGCGTGTCCGAGATTAGATGCATTGTAAGGAACCCTAAACCCTCTCTAATAGTGCGTCTGAGATCAGATCTATTGTAAATTCTTCTGTATTTACTGTAGTACAGTACAACTTTCAAATGCCCTCAAAATTGCAGAGAACCCTTTAGGGATGCCCAGGGAATGCAAGGGTTCCTAGGAAAAACACTGACTGGGGCAATACTACTTATGTGTCTAAAAACTGGTTAAACAACAACAAAAATATGTGGTTATTTTCATAAATAAAAGTATAAATCATTGTTAAATGATATATTTAAAAAAAATTATTAAAATGGAAAAAAATTGTACATTTAAGATTTTATTTTAAATTTGTATTTTAATAGGCAAGACTTAAGAGACCATCCAAATTGTAAATTCAAAATGGGTATATGTTTCTAAATCAAATACAAGCAGAAGACAGGAAAGAATCACAATGTAACGCATAAAAAGGTTAATAAAGAATTATATAAACTATTTAAAAATTTGGTATTATAGATACTAATAATAATAAAAAAAACAACAACAATTTTCTATTGTTATTTTCTCCAAATGGGACTCAAAGCGCTTCACAATTACAGTATAGTGCGCGGTACGTAGCACATAGGAATTGTTACAGACCGTCCCTGCCCCAGATGAGTTTACAATGTATGATGTTGGTGCCTTAGCACACTTAATACCAGCTAATGTTGTGATACGGTAAGATAAAATTCAATAAATATCAATAATGCAATTAAGATAAATGTAAGTCTGTCTAATCTGTGTAAGCTTTCTGTATCATTTTACAGTCCAATGCTTACTAGTTCTTCAATTACAATGTCTAGGCAGTTAGATAATTAATTATTTCAAATGCTACAAATAGCTAAGTTAAATATCTAAAGGTGCGCCGACGAGTATTCTAAAACTTGCCTTGGAAAATCTGGGGCTATCACCAACAAGATCCAGGTACATGCTGCAACATTTCAGTGACATTTCTGCAGAGACTAATGGCCCATCGGATTAACACAGCAGGGGACTGGCAGGGACCCCCGCTGTTAATCCGATGTGCCATTAGTCTGTCTGCAGAAATGTTGCATCATGTAACCAGAGCTTGTTGGTGGTTGCCCCAGATTTGTTTTAGAATCCTCGTCGGCACTACAGTATATGTGTCTTTTACTCTAATCACAACAGGATTTATCCATTATGCAGTTTCTGTTCTTGAGAGAGTTCCATTCAGATGAATGGGATATATTTCTGAACAGTGACATTCTGATTGTATTCACAAAATGTAATGCAATTTACTTTGTGTCAGGATTATTCTGACACTTATCATCATCATTTTTTATGTGTATAGTGCCAACATATTCCGCATTACGGTACAATGATGGTACAGAGATTTGCTAATTACATACAAATAAGGACAAACATGCACAGACACAAATCTCGAGGGAATGAGGGACAATGTTGAAACAAAAAGGTAAAGTGGCTACTCATTGTGGGATGGAGTATACCTCAGGTTGGAGTATGGTCCAGTCTGATAGCTGACTCCATTAACGTTTTAGGGTGGGGATGTTAGGGGTTGTTACATAGCATGGAGAATGGTCCAGCTGCACACTGGCATACTAAGCCCCACTCTAAGTAACCCTTTTAACCTCTCACCTCAGGCACATTCCTATATTCTTTTAAACATGCACAGATCACGCCCATTCTAAAGAAACTCTCTTAAATCTAGTCACTCTCTCTTCTCCCCTTTGCCAAGTTACTGTGTTGACTTGTGTACAACCACTCGACTCTTTGCAATTTGATTCCTGTCCTCTACACTCCACTGAGATGGCACTAACAAAAGTGGCTAATTACCTACTAACAGCCTAAGTCTAAAGGTCACGTATACCTACGTATTCTCCTGGAGCTCTATGCTGCCTTAGACACGGCTGATCACCTTCTCATGAACGTTCTCCAATCCGTTTGCCTCAGTGACGCAGTTGTCATCTGGTTCAAGTCCTACCTATCCAACTGCTCCTTCGGTGTGTCCTCTTCACTCCCTCTCACTGTTGCGGTCCCACCAGGCTCTGTCCTTGGCCCTCTGCTCTTCTAACTCTACACCTCTTCTCATGGTGAACTAAGACAATCTTTTGTCTTTCAGTATCATCGTTATGCTGATGACACCCAAATCTAACTTTCCTCCCCTGACCCCTAACCCCTCTCTGTCCCGTTTCACCAACTGTCTTTCTGCAATCTCCTCCTGGATGTCACACCGTTACCTGAAGCATAACATTTCCAAAACAGAACTAATACTCTTTTCCCCCTTCCACTGCCAACCCCTACATCCAAACTCTTCAGTACGGTCAAAAACACCACAATCTCATCAACACCTCAAGCCAGCAGTCTAGGGGTCATCTTTGACTGATCTCTCCTTCATTACTCACATTGTCCCTCATAAATTCCTGCCATCTCCACCTTCGAAAAATATCACCTGGATACATCTTTTTTCACTCATGGGACAACTACTAAAATCCTTAACTACTGCAACCTTCTCTTAGTTGGCATCCCAATTGTCCACCAATCCCAACTCGAATCCATCCAAAATGCTGTTGCCAGTCTAATTTACATAATTCACCACTCCAAAACTGCTGCACCACTACACAAATCCTTACAATGGCTTCCCACAGCCTCTAGAATCAAATTTAAATACCTAGTTTTGACTTAAAAAGCTCTCACCGACTCTGCCCCATCCTTTCATCTGAGCCCCCACCCCCACATATATCTCTATACGCCACCTACACTGTTCCCACGACAGCCTTATTACCTCCTCTCACTTCACCTACAAGACGTCTCACGTGCTGCACCCTCTTTCTGGAATTCCCTACCATGTACCATCAGACTCTCCACCAACTTTCACACATTTAAAAACTCAGCTTTTCAAGGAAGCCTATTTGGCATACCTCTAACATCCAACCTCACCCCTCCAACCCCCCGACCATTAAAAGGTTAGGAATGGTTAAGGCAGTTACAAGAGATGGCACAATATTCATTTTATTATACTCAGCCACTGATAGACAAGTGCCACGATACTTTTGTCCATCAGTGGAAGCTGGACAGAGTGCAAGCTACAACTGTTTAGGTATCCCGTTTACAGTGGGCTTCAGCCATCTACTAAATAGTTTGCATAGCTATTTAAAGATCACATTGTAATATCTCCAAATTCAACACTGTATTAAAAAAAATCCCCAAAACCAGAATTTCCCCCTCTCACCAAGTTCGAAAACTTATGTAGAGTCAATACTCATCAAAAAGGTCTAATATCAGAAATTTATGCTGAACTGGAGAAATCAGCAGACCTTCCAAACCATGATTAACTCTCAATGTATTACTTCCTGGTAAAATATTTTATAAATAAATAAATAATGATTATATGCACAAATGGGCAGCAGATTTGAATATAAATATTGACAGAGAGGATTGGGAAGACATTTGGGAAGCAGCCTCAGGAACTTAGATATGTACCACAACGAAGGAGAATATTTATAACATTTTATTTCACTGGTATCTTACTCCCGTCAGATTAAAACAAATCTACCCTCTGGCATCCGATCTCTGCTGGAGAGGCTGTGGACAAAAGGGAGACATGGCCCACATTTGGTGGACATGCCCAGAAATTGAGAAATACTGGGCTACGGTCCAAATTTTAATAAAAGGGGTCATCGGCCTTGAAATACTTATTGACCCACTGACCTACCTGCTGGCCAGGCCATTGAATGAGGTTGACCGCCCAGTCAGGAAATTAATCTCCTTCATTCTCACAGCGGCGAGATGCAAGATAGCGGCCTCTTGGAAGAAAACACCCCCCCCCCTCCAAAGGAACTATTAAAAAAAGGATCAATGAGGTGATGCTCATGGAGAAGTTAACGGCTCTCCTTAAGCAAAACCTAACCACATTCTACAGAATATGGGAGCCATGGATAATTTTATAAAATAAAAGTTACTTTTATATATCAATTAGGGATACAGAACTTACAGACAAGGAAATCCATGACTCCTCGACCTCATAACTAAACTAAGAAACATAGAAACTCGGCGACCAGGGAGGTTCCCCTCCCCCTCTACCCCCCCACTACCCCCTATACCCTCTGTTTCCTAGCCTTCACTCCTTGAAGGCCTTTCCTTACGACAAATATGGTTGTCAATTCTTTCCCCAAAAAAACAAAAATGTTTTTGTATTAGGCTATGTTGTATAATTGCCTAATAAAACTATTTGAAACAAAAAGATCACATTGTTAAATAAATATGCATATTAGTGAATGTGTACTTAAACCAGAAAGCAGGAGAAAAGGTTGCTGTTCAAAACAAAAAGTGGAGCATGTCATATTTGTATATGAACTACTCAATTTTAGTGACCGGAGTATACAGAACAAGAGATTTTGCCCGAAAGCTGAAGTGTCAGGCTAAGGGCAAATGTGGAAAAGTACTTTATCACGGACATGGTGGTGGATAGTCTCCCAGCAGAGATGGTAGCGGTTAATACGGTGAGCGATTGAAAAATGCTTGTAATAGACATATGGCTTTCCTAAATACGAAAGCCAAGGATCAAATAGGGTTTAAAACAAATTGAAGAAAGAATCCCTATTGATTGCAATGGGATTTTTTTCTTTAATTCATCTGGTGCAGATTCCCGCCCCTCCCCACCCCCAGAATTGCACCACTTTTGTCTGATAAATATGGTCCTATGTTTCCATTATAGAAACCGATTTAAGGACTCCTTTCATAATGTGTTTATATTCTCTTTATTGATTCAATTAATTTTTTTCACTTCTAGGTCATATTACAACGCAGGCTGCACAGAAGCTCTGCAAATAGACATAAAACCCCACCGTACTGCTAAAATAATGAAGTTACATCTCAGCAGCAATAATAGCGAGATAATAGAAACAATAAAGAAACTTCAGTTTACCCTCCCACAAGGCTATACGCAAAGAGAAACTACAATAAATGATAGAAAAAGACTTTGCTTCATTTTTTCAGTAACAGGAACGCCAAAGTTGGATTTACAAAATATTCAAGGAATCGTAATGCAGATATTCGAACAAATAAAAAATGAACTAGGACTTACAGCCACACTTCCCGTTTTTAAGTGTGAAACACTTAAAATCTGCCTATGGCTGAGTAAACCATGAACATACAGAATGATGCATATTCTACTTGACAAAGAACAGACAAAACTTCTCATCAATGACCCATATTAATGGGGCAGGCCCGAGAGTTTGCAATGGAATACTGCGGACTACTGAATGAGCCATTTTCTACTGCATTATGCTTTCGGAAATGTGGTAACACTGGAATACATAACTGTTGGAACATTCCTCGGCGTGTGAACCTTTTGAAGCAGGTTAACTCTTTAATTAGTTATGTCCTCAATCTTTCTTGTGAAGTCCATGCCCGGCCCCCATTCCCCCTTCCATTTTCCCATGGGTGGGTAATAAGGGGTCCCTGAAGCTCACCTGCATTAATTTTAGCTCCAGGTATCCTCTGGTTCCTGGGATACATACAGTACCAGGAAAGGTGCTGCAGGTAATTCCGCATATTTAAAACCCCTGGATCCCCGAGATAAAACACTGTGGCTTCCTACTGGACATTTAAACCGCAATTTTTTTTCCCCAGTACAAATGGCCTGAACTAGTAAGACTGTAAGGTTCTTCCCATCTGACTTTTTTTTATGGCTGAATGTAAAACGTGCTCACCATTATTGGAAAGGCAAAACTTCCCAATAACATAAAAATACCCCCATAAAAATTAAAGTCTGTAATTTCAGCATAAACTGTGATGTAGACATGTATATATGAGTTAGCACATTGTGTGAACAGGTGGCAAGATACTATGTGAAACTCAAACCAGTCAGTGATTGTAAAATCTAACACCTCAATGAGACATCCTCCCTCAGTTAAACAATGCTTTAAAGAGATTGATTAAGATATTCCTAATCAATAATTCAGAGAATAAGACCCCCAAAACTGGTTTTAAAAGCCCAGCGGGCTGCGAGACCAGCAGTTAACTGTTTCCAACAGAATAGGTGGTTCCAGCAAGCAGTTCCAGGGGGATGACCTGAATGATTGAGTGACGGAACTCCTCAAGAACACAAGATATGTGCAGGAGGATGAGGATATAATAATACAGTATTAATAATACTGTGTGTACTGGCTTGTGTGTACTGATTGATCTGTGTGGTTGATTGAAGTGCTTGTTGGTTGAAGTGTGTGCAGTTAGAACCAGAAGCAGTTTGAACAAGGTATAGTTAGTTTATTGAAGTACAGTTTACTGTTAGTACTTCTAAACTTCATAGTTGCTAGAATGAGCAGGATTGAAAATGCCACTCAGTGCACATCTTGCCACATGTATGTGCACTTGGAGCAGCTGTTCCAAGGAGCATACCACTGTGAGAAGTGTGAGCAGGTGGTCTCTTTAGAATCAGAGATTGCTGATCTGAAGAGGCAACTTGCAATATTGAGGGACATTGGCAATCTTGAAAGGGAATTAGAGCTCACTGAGCAGGCCCTTGCTTCGACTAGTAGTGCAGATGGTGGCGCTTTTAGTGAGGAGCAGGTAGGTAGCTTAGTTGCTGTTAGTGAGGAGCAGGTAGGTAGCTGGTGACAGCTAGAAGGGGAAGCAGGGGCAATAGGGAGAGGCAGGTAATTTCTGAGCTGACACATCCCAATAGATTTGCCATGTTGAGTGAAGATATTGGGAATGTTGGGGCAGAAATGGCAAGGCTGGGGGAGACTAATTCCTCTAGCAGCCAGGGGAATAGTTCCCCCAGCACAGTGGGGACTCAGGATGCTCAGATGCAAAGAAAGATTGTGGTGGTAGGGGACTCCATTATTAGGAAGGTAGATAGGGCAATCTGTTGCCGGGACCGCATGAACCGAACAGTTTGTTGTCTCCCGGGTGCTCGGGTTCGGCACATTGCGGATCGGGTAGACAGATTGTTGGGGGGGGGGGGAGACGGCTGGGATTGACCCGGCGGTCTTGGCACATGTTGGCACCAATGACAAAGTTAGAGAAAGTTGGAGGGTTCTAAAAAATGATTACAGGGATCTAGGCCAAAAGCTTAAGGCAAGGTCCTCCAAGGTAGTATTTTCTGAAATACTACCAGTGCAATGCGCTACCGCAGGGAGACAGCCAGAGATCAGGGAGGTTAATGCATGGCTAAGAAAGTGGTGTAGGAAGGAGGGGTTTGGGTTTTTAGAGCACTGGGACTCCTTTTCTGAGAGGTGCCATCTATATTCTAGGGACGGATTGTACCTCAATGAAGAGGGATCTTCTGTGCTAGGGGGGACAATGCTAAAAAGGTTGGAGATTTTAAACTAGGATGGAGTGGGGAGGGGAATGAAACAGATAATGAACTAAATGGAATAGATGAGGATACAAGGTGGTATGGAGGTAGTATGGGGGCAAGTGCAAGTTTGACAAGCAGTGAGATACCCATAGTAAATAGAGATAATACTAGAAAACTTCTAAAGACTAAACCAAGTGGGAGCAGAAAGGAAGGAGCAGATAAGATAATAGTACAGGCTGAAAAAAAACTTAAATGCATGCTTGCTAATGCAAGAAGCCTGATAGATAAAATGGGGGAGCTTGAATTAATAGCTACAAGGGAGCAGTATGATATCATAGGCATTACTGAAACATGGTGGGATGAAACTCATGACTGGACAGTTAATTTAAAGGGGTATTCTCTTTTTCGGAAGGATCGAACAAATAGAAGGGGAGGTGGAGTATGTCTATATGTTAAACCAGATCTAAAACCTATTATAAGGGATGATGTCTATGAAGGGAATGATGAAAATGTAGAGACCTTGTGGATAGAAATTAGCAGTGGAGGTAAAAGTATAATGAAAATGTTTGTGGGAATATGCTATAAACCACCAAATATCTGTGAGATTGAGGAAGCTAAAATACATTTGCAAATGGAGAAGGCATCAAAACTGGGTCATGTTTGCATAATGGGGGATTTTAATTATCCAGACATAGACTGGGGCAATGAGATTAGCGTTACAACAAAAGGAAACAGGTTTTTGGGGGTGCTTAAAGATAATTATATGACCCAAATTATTGAGGAACCAGGAGAGGGGCAGTTCTGGATTTGGTCATATCAAACAATGTAGAAGTAATAACAAATATTCAAGTCCTGGAACATTTGGGTAACAGTGATCATAACATGGTCTCATTTGAAATAAATTATCAAAAAAACGATTACTTGGGTTCAACAAAGACTTTAAACTTTAGAAAGGCAGATTTTAATAAACTGAGGTCTAATCTAGTAGTAATACAATGGGATGATGTTTTTGCAGGGAAAAATGTAGAAGATAAACGGACAGTCTTTAAAACATTGTTAGAAAAGCACACTTATCAGTGTATACCCTTGGGTAATAAGTATAAAAGAAATAAGTCAAAACCAATGTGGCTAAATAAACAGGTAGGGGAGGAAATGGACAAGAAGAGGAAGGCGTTTAGATTCTTTAAGTCAGAAGGGACAGAGACATCGTATCAGAATTATAAGGAATGTAATCAAAATTGCAAAAGGGCAATTAAATTAGCAAAAATGGATAATGAAAAAAGGATTGCAATAGAAAGTAAGGTCAACCCTAAAAAGTTCTTTAAGTACCTTAATAACAAAAAAATGAGAAAAGAAAATATAGGACCCTTTCAGTGTGAGATGGGTAGGCAGATTATTGGAGATAAGGAAAAAGCAGAGGTATTAAACAAATTCTTTGCCTCTGTGTTTACCAGGGAAGAATCAAGTTCAAAAGTAGCGCCACAGGAGGAAGCCACAACCTCCATATTAATGACCAATTGGTTAACTGAGGAAGAAGTTCATAAGCGACTTGAAAAAATTAAAGTAAATAAGGCACCTGGCCCCAATGGCATACATCCAAGAGTTCTCAAGGAGTTAAGCTCAGTAATAGCAAAACCATTATATTTAATATTCAAGGACTCAATTTCCACAGGCTCAGTACCACAAGATTGGCGTAAAGCAGATGTGGTGCCTATATTTTAAAAAGGAGCTAGATCACACCTGGGGAATTACAGACCTGTAAGCCTGACTTCAATAGTAGGGAAACTACTTGAAGGTTTAATATGAGATAATATTCAGGAATACCTAATGGAAAACAAAATGATTAGTAATAGTCAGCATGGATTTATGAAGGATAGATCTTGCCAAACTAACCTTATTTGTTTCTTTGAGGAGGTAAGTAGGAATTTAGACCAGGGTAATGCAGTTTATGTGGTCTACTTAGATTTTGCAAAGGCTTTTGATACGGTTTCACACAAGAGGTTGGTGTACAAAATAGAGAAAATTGGACTCAGTAATAATATATGCACCTGGATTGAAAACTGGTTAAAGGACAGACAACAGAGGGTTGTCCTAAATGGAACTTTTTCAGGCTGGGCTAAAGTCGTGAGTGGAGAACCTCAAGGATCGGCACTGGGACCCCTGCTTTTTAACCTTTTTATTAATGACCTTGAGGTTGGGATCGAGAGCAAAGTCTCCATCTTTGCTGATGATACTAAATTGTGTAAGGTAATAGAATCAGAGCAGGATGTAATTTCTCTTCAGAAGGACTTGGAGAGACTGGAAACGTGGGCAGGTAAATGGCAAATGAGGTTTAATACAGATAAATGTAAGGTTATGCATTTGGGATGCAAGAATAAAAAGGTGACTTACAAATTAAATGGAGATATATTGGGGGAATCATTGATGGAGAAGGATTTAGGAGTGCTTGTAGACAGCAGGCTTAGCAATAGTGCCCAATGTCATGCAGTAGCTGCAAAGGCAAACAAGATCTTATCTTGCATCAAACGGGCAATGGATGGAAGGGAAGTAAACATAATTATGCTCCTTTACAAAGCATTAGTAAGACCACACCTTGAATATGGAGTACAATTTTGGGCACCCATCCTAAGAAAAGACATTATGGAACTAGAGAGAGTGCAGAGAAGAGCCACCAAATTAATAAAGGGGATGGACATTCTAACTTATGAGGAGAGGTTAGCTAAATTAGATTTATTTACATTAGAAAAGAGGCGTCTAAGAGGGGATATGATAACTATATACAAATATATTCAGGGACAAAACAAGGAGCTTTCAAAAGAACTATTCATCCCACGGGCAGTACAAAGGACTCGGGCCATCCCTTAAGGTTGGAGGAAAGGAAATTTCACCTGCAACAAAGGAAAGGGTTCTTTACAGTAAGGGCAGTTAAAATGTGGAATTCATTACCCATGGAGACTGTGATGGCAGATACAATAGATTTGTTCAAAAAAAGGTTGGACATCTTTTTAGATGGGAAAGGTATACAGGGATATACCAAATAAGTATACATGGGAAGGATGTTGATCCAGGGATTCATCCGATTGCCAATTCTTGGAGTCAGGAAGGAATTAATTTTTCCCTTTAATGGGGTTTTTTGTTTGCCTTCCTCTGGATCAATAATTAAGTATAGCTATAGAATAAAGTATCTGTTGTCTAAATTTAGCATAGGTTGAACTTGATGGACATACGTCTTTTTTCAACCTCATCAACTATGTAAATAATACAAAAAAAATATATATGCATACACACAGTATTATGTGGTTATATATAGTAACCGCAGTTTGCTATGTTATATTAATTCAATATTTTTCATATTTGCGTTTCTATGTCACACGTCCCCAAAAAGAACATGAAAAACAGAGTTTTATTTCTTACACTACTGGCTGTCAGGACATTTAAACTGCATTTTTGTTTCCCCAGGAGGGAACGTACAGAATGTATAGCTTTACATACAATTTTGGCAAAGAGAGGCCCTGAAATAGTAAGATTGTGTAAGCTTCTTCACACCCGAATCTTTTTTATGGCTGTATGTATAAGGGTCTCACTATTATTGGAAAGGCAACATTTCCCTCTACCATAAAAATACACCATAAAGTAAATACTGTATTGTCTAAAGATTCCAACCACAAGCTAATTAGACACTGGTAATGTGTTTTCCCAAAAAATATTTGTAGCAAGGATAATTTGTTGAACAGTGTTCTTGATATATTTTTTCTTAGAAATGTAAACTAATTTCAGATGTTGACATACTTGCCAAGACAAAACACTCATATAGCATTAAAAATATCCCAATTAAAGTGTATATTTTGTGAAAGTACACACTCATTTAAAGGGCAGATATGGGTATTTTATCTTTTCCCACAAGAATATAGGGCCTTATTCAGAGAACATTCATAAAAAAATCGCCAGGGAATGTAAAATGTTTTTATTTTGGGCGTTGCTATCACGGTATTCAGAAAGGCTCGAATACCAGTGGTAGCAACATGCCCACAACTGGCGAGTTGCTGCCAGCGAGAGCCTCGAGCCTCTGAAAAGGCAAAAACCTGCAATTCATTTCTGCTGCAGAGAGAGCTGCTCTGAGAGAGCCGCCTCTCCCAGCTGAAATGTCGCCCGAAAATTATTTATTCAAATATACATTTCTTTCATAGTGTAGATGTGCAGGGGGTCTCCGGAGCTGAACCACGTTGGTTTTATGTCCGGGGACCCCCTGCTTCCCGAGATACAGGCCTCTTTATGGGGTGCCGGTATCTCCTATGCAAGGAAATGTCCCGGTCACGTGACGCGGGACATTTCAATGCAGAGGGATACCGGCACCCCATAATGGGGCCTGTATCTCGGGAAGCAGGGGGTCCCCGGACATAAAAACAACGTGGTTCAGCTCCGGAGACCCCCTGCACCTCTACACTATTAAAGGAATGGATATTTAAATAAATATTTAAAACAGATCAATACACGCCCCCCACCTCTGCCCAAACCCATACAGTACAGTAATGGGCAAAATAACTATTATCCAGATATGGATAATAGATTATTTGCCCATTATTAAACACTGCATTAGCATACAAAAATAAATAAATACAGTTATACTTACCACAACAGCAGGTCCCTCTGTCCTCCGTTGCCAGAAAGCATATATACATAATAAAGACATTGTAATGGCCCCTAACCCCTTAATCACCTCAGCGGTTCCTAACCGCTATAGTTATTAAGGAGTTAACCCACCCTGACCCGGGAGGCCTAAGCACCCAACCCAGAGTGACTATACCCACCCTATACCCACCCTATACCCATTGAGTAGTATAGTGGTACATCATACCCATATAATAATAATATGGGCATGATAAGCCTCTATAGCACTCAATGGGCAACCTAATAAAAATACAGTAATACACAAGACACACAGTAATAAAACCTAACTACAGGCATACCCCGCATTAGCGTACGCAATGGGACCGGAGCATGTATGTAAAGTGAAAATGTACTTAAAGTGAAGCACTACCATTTCCCCACTTATCGATGCATGTACTGTACTGCAATCGTCTTTTACGTGCATAACTGATCTAAATAACGCATTTGTAACAGGCTCTATAGTCTCCCCGCTTGTGCACAGCTTTGGTACAGGTAGGGAGCTGGTATTGCTGTTCAGGGCATAACGACAGGCGCATGCGTGAGATGCAGTTTGCCTATTGGGCGATATGTACTTACTCGCGAGTGTACTTAAAGTGAGTGTACTTAAAGCGGGGTATGCCTGTATACTCCCAATAAACACACTTCACTAAATAAAATCAGTAGTCAGCTAATCCAATCAATAGAAGCAATTACAATATCAACAATGAATTAATTAAACCATTACCCAATCAAACCAATTAATCCCTAAAGCAGCTCAAAATGAATAATAACACTAAACAATGTAAACAAGAATTAATCCTACATTAATTAATGTAACCATTAAAAGACAAATAAATACATTAAAACTATCTCTGAAGTATCCATAAAACACATTAGCTAACATAATATATCTTTAAGTACAAGCGAACACCAATCGCAAACCTTTTCTTACATTAACCATAAACAAACAATCACATCCAAATCAATAACTGCAATAACAAGCGAGAAATGCCCCCCAAATATTGGCATAATAATGTATTAATCTGTACCCTAAAGAGGTACCGATTAATATATTATCAGTCAATGTGCCTCCCCCAAAAAATAAAAAATCACATCCAAAGAATACACCTGTAAAAAGAGACATTTACAAACATTGAATATCTTACTTACCATTAGAAGCGGTGGCCCTCCGACTCCCGGGGAAACAGGAAGCTCACGTACCTTGAAGGCCTCCAACAGCATCCGATGCCATCCGCCATCAGGATCCGGCTCAGGTACCCCAATCTTCTTTTTTCTTTCTTTACTCACCGTCTTCTATCTTCATCTGTAACCATTTCTTGTTGTTCTTTATCTTCTTTCTTCATCTGTCAATCCATAAAACCCCATGCTAAATCCCAGCCGATGCGGTCTCGTCGGCTTCTTTGGCTCAAATGAGGCGTCACGGCCTTAAATATGGCTTGTGACGTCACATTTACCCTCACAATGGTTAACAGCCACCTGATTGGCTGTTAAAACCATGTGCAGACTTAAAAATTTTTTTTGCCGTGACGTCACTTAAAGGGAATGATGCCAGCCAATCAGAATGGCTGTGCTTCATTTACCTTTAACATGACGTCGGTAAATCCAAGATGGCCGCTGTGTCACAAGGTATTTCAGCCAATCAGCGTGTGGAATTGGTTCCCACGATCCGATTGGCTGAAATACCTTGTGACACAGCGGCCATCTTGGATTTACCGACGTCATGTTAAAGGTAAATGAAGCACAGCCATTCTGATTGGCTGGCATCATTCCCTTTAGGTGACGTCACAGCAAAAAAAAAAAAAAAAATTAAGTCTGCACATGGTTTTAACAGCCAATCAGGTGGCTGTTAACCATTGTGAGGGTAAATGTGACGTCACAAGCCATATTTAAGGCCGTGACGCCTCATTTGAGCCCAAGATGCCGACGAGACAGCATCGGCTGGGATTTAACATGGGGTTTTATGGATTGACAGATGAAGAAAGAAGATAAAGAACGACAAGAAATGGTTACAGATGAAGATAGAAGACGGTGAGTAAAGAAAGAAAAAAGAAGATTGGGGTACCTGAGCCGGATCCTGATGGCGGATGGCATCGGATGCTGTTGGAGGCCTTCAAGGTACGTGAGCTTCCTGTTTCCCCGGTCGTCGGAGGGCCACCGCTTCTAATGGTAAGTAAGATATTCAATGTTTGTAAATGTCTCATTTTACAGGTGTATTCTTTGGATGTGATTTTTTTATTTTTTGGGGGAGGCACATTGACTGATAATATATTAATCGGTACCTCTTTAGGGTACAGATTAATACATTATTATGCCAATATTTGGGGGGCATTTCTCGCTTGTTATTGCAGTTATTGATTTGGATGTGATTGTTTGTTTATGGTTAATGTAAGAAAAGGTTTGTGATTGGTGTTCGCTTGTACTTAAAGTTATATTATGTTAGCTAATGTGTTTTATGGATACTTCAGAGATAGTTTTAATGTATTTATTTGTCTTTTAATGGTTACATTAATTAATGTAGGATTAATTCATTGTTTACATTTGTTAGTGTTACTATTCATTTTGAGTTGCTTTAGGGATTAATTGGTTTGATTGGGTAATGGTTTAATTAATTCATTGTTGATATTGTAATTGCTTCTATTGATTGGATTAGCTGACTACTGATTTTATTTAGTGAAGTGTGTTTATTGGGAGTATAGTTAGGTTTTATTACTGTGTGTCTTGTGTATTACTGTATTTTTATTAGGGTGCCCATTGAGTGCTATAGAGGCTTATCATACCCATATTATTATTATATGGGTATGATGTACCACTATACTACTCAATGGGTATAGGGTGGGTATAGTCACTCTGGGGTGGATGCTTAGGCCTGACGGGTGAGTGAAGGGGGTATTAGCCCTAAGGATGGGTGTTTAGACCTTGCGGGGGGGGGGTAGCGGTTGGGTTAACCCCTTTATTACCTTAGCGGTATTAACCGCTAAGGTAATGAAGGGGTTAACTCCCCCCCGCAACCCCCCCGCAATGCCTAAAAAGCCACTAAGGGCCAAATTCCCCCTTCACTCACCCCCGCTAGCCACAGTATTTCATTGTACTGTATGTTTATTACAGTAAGCCTGGCACGGGTGTTTAACCCCTTCATTGCCTTAGCGGTTAGCCACTAAGGTAATGAAGTTGCTGTACATGCATGTTTCCTGCCTCGGATGCATGCCAGTGGGGTCCGGAGCTGCTATTAATGGCTATCAGCTCCGGAGACCCCCGGCATCAATCCGAGGCAGGAAAGGGGCCTGATTTCTTCTAAGTCCCGACCCATCGCAGCTCATCGAGGCCATCTCCCCACCAATTGTCCAACAATTTTGTGGGGAATTGGATTTGGGGAGAAAATCATTTTTTAGGCCTGCGATGGGCTGCGATAGGCTGCGACACCCGACTCGCGGGTCTCTGAATAGCGGGAGTTTATCAATCATCCGAAAATGGTCGATAAGGGCCTGATCGCTGCTCAGTCAGCGAATTTCGGACGGAGATAAAATTTTGCGTCGATACAGGCCGTTATCGAGCACTTATCGAGGCTATCTGAATACCAGTAGCCATTTTGGTCGATAAGTGCTCGATAAGGGCCTTATCGAGGCTTTCTGAATAAGGCCCATAGTGTTGTGAATTACCTCTTCAATGCCAAGTGTAGTTATTTTTGCAATACATTTTTGGAACTGTGATTTCTGCGTCAGTGTTGTTGTGTATCCTAGTACAGTCGTGCGCACACTTTTCAGTCTGCATCCCCTCTGTTCTCCCCCCCTCAAGTAGAGGAGCGTGGGGCTGGAGCTGCAGCCTGAGGCTTCGTCACCAGTGATCGCGACGGCATATGCGGCGAGAACAAGAGATGGCCCTCTATGGGGCAGGCCCCAGTCAGTCTGTGCGCGCGCATGCACAAAGCGTGATGGCGCGACCACATTTTGAAAAGTCAATACATTTGAATTTGGGTGTGGCAGTCGAGTGAGGGCCACTTCACGGCGGTTCAGCCAATGAGGGCAAACCAGCCGTGTGACGTCATGGCTGCGCCCTCGCCACTGCCCCCCGTCGCGAGTGATCTGAAGTCCACGTGAAGGCCTGGGTGAATGCCACAAGTGCCGCCAGGCACTCCATTGCGCGCGCGCGCTCACTGGGGCGGTAGCCTGAGAGACAGGCTGGGAAAGGTGAGAGAGAGGGGAAGGGTTAAATCACAGGGGAGGTAAAAACAGACATGAAAGGGAAGAAGACAGAAAAGAAGAGACACAAACAGAAAATGAATTACAAGAGCGAAAGACATAAGAGGGAAAAAAGAGACATGAGGGGGAGAAAAGAGAGCAAGAGAGCAAGAGAGCGAGCGAAACATGAGGGGGAGCAAAGGCAGAGACAGATGGAGAGATAGACATGAAGGGAAAAGAGAGGCAGACATAAGGGGGAGAAAAGAGAGATACGAGGGGAAAGAGAGAGACAGACATGAATGGGAGAAGAGACATGAATGGGAGAAGAGTGAGAGAGACGAGGGGAAAAGAGACATGAGGGGAGAAAAGAGAGAGACAGGAGTGGGAGGAAAAAGAGAAAGACACAAGGATGAGAAAGGAGAGAGATGAGGGGGAGAAGAGAGAGAGACATGAGGGGGAGAAAAGAGAGACATGAGGGGGAGAATAAAGAGACAGGCATGAGTATACAGACATAAGTGGGAGAAAAGAAAGAAAGACATGAGGGGAAGAAAAGAGGGAGACATGAGGGGGAGTACGTTTGTATGAGGGGAGAGATATGATGAAGGGGAGGGGGAGAGATGAGGAGGGGGCTAGAGATGATGAGGATGAAGAGAAGGGCAAGGGACGATGAGAGAGAGGATCAGGGAGAGGATGGGAGAGGGAGAAAAAAATTGCAGTCAGAATTAATATTAGTGAGGCCCTGAAATCACTTTTGCCCGGGGCCCCGCGCATGTCTAGCTATGCCACTGCCCCATGATGATGTAGGTGACCAAATATGGTCATGTAGCGTGCCCCTCATGATGTGGAGACTCATAAGGGCATCTATGAGTCACCCAAGGGGTTGGCAAGGAAATGCAGCCCTGCATATTACCTTCAAAGCTGCGACGACACACTGCAGAAGGAGAGACGTCTGCGCAACTCATCTAAGAAGCTTAGTACAGGTATTCTCCCCCCACATATGGCCAAAAAAAGGATTAACACTGCGGTGTCCCATTCAGAAGCATGGAACCCCGCAGTGTTAATCCTCCCAGGCAGTTTACTGTTCTCGGGGCCGCGAGAACTGTTGCCGCAATGGAACAGGGAAAATCGTGGCACAGAGAACAGTCATTTTGCTACATCTGTAGGCTCTGGCTGCTTTCATATACTGTGTCTTCAACAGATAAATATTTGGTCCCATTTCAACCACCTTTTATCCTTACCAAAATTACATTTTATTTGCTGTTTTAATTACTTTGTTGTACCCATTTCCCGTTTTTCTTTTGTAACCTCATTTATTACTCAATCTCAAATACATTTTCAAGTATAATTTTGACAGCTATTGAGTAGTACTCTACATACATTTTATAAAGTACGTTTGTAAACATGGTTATCGGAGACATGGGAGCAGTCTGACTTTCTCTCGCCTCTTCCATTTGTGTTCCATCACACGGGCTGCTTCTCCGGTAAGTATATCAAGAACCAGAGGGTCCTGGAGCCCAAATAAAAATGGTCCAGCTCTGGAGACCCCCTGCTTCCCATATATGTTAAATAAAATGGGGGAAGGGTTTATTTCACTCTTGAAATCCAAAGGAAAATCAAGATAAAGATATTGTTGCTCCTTAATTGCTATGCATAAACCATGAAATCAATATTACTCTCATTTTACAAACACTTTTTTTTGCTTTTTTCCCATCTACAAGGAATACATAATGAATATTTTTGCTTTCAACTGTGCCTTTTTAGAAAATAATTTTCTTGGATTTATCCTGGAAACAGCAGCAAAAATATTGGGTTGCGTAATGTCAATTTTTACCAATTCACTGCAATAAAAGTTGCAGATACTGTATACAATAATTTTTTTTGCCTTTTGTTATAATCTTCGTATATAACACAATATAAAAGACATAACATTTGTGTGTGTATATATATATATATATATATATATATATATATATATATATATATATATATATATATATATATAATTTCAGAATATAGGCGCATGTAAAAGTATGAATATGTATACACGTTTTGGGAGTGAAAGAGTTAAGCCGGTATATAACTTACCATCATACACAAAGTAGGTAGAGTCTTTAAAAACCAGAACAGCAGGAACTTCATTCAGCGTAACATACTGGAAAGAAAAAAATACAACTGTGAGACAGAGACATTTCCTTAAGTGTACAGTACTAATATTTCTATGAATCCAACATTACAGTATCAACAATATACTGTATGGGATCAAATTCCTTCCAAGTATTTACTGTTCTCAACTAATACATAATGGTGTATTCCATTTATTTTTATAATGTACGTTTGTAGATGATTCTGAAAGTAATTTGTGTTTGTAAACACGGCTGGTGCTCAGCGGTGTCCGCTGTACTAGGATAGGGCACCTTAACACTGGTCACAATAACAAGTAAGAAGTGTGCACTACGGAGGTCCCGCTTCCAATGCCGTGGCACCTAGAGAAAAGTTAGCTCTCCAAATGGAGAAATCAGACTATTAACTAACTGGGAGTAAGAGTACTGGCCACAGAAGCTGAACTTTCAATGCGGAAGCTGCATCCTAAATAAAGCTTGTCTTCTCCACAATCAGGGGAAATGTGCAGTATAGAATCAGCTGTACTTTAGGTCAGGAATGTAAAGAGAAAGGCAGAAGGGTGACCTGTCCCAACCATAACTAGCAAAGAACAATCCAAGGCTAAAGATGAGGTGTAAAGGAATAGAAAGAGGAATTTCCCTTCTATACCAAAAGGAAATCCTATTATTTAATTGCACAACTGATCCCAAATGTTTTTGCTGCAAAACCAGGGGCATGCAAGAAGAAAACACACATTGGACATTAGATTGGAGTGGAATAAAAACTTCCAAAATAAAACCATTTAGCAATGGCTCTTTAATAAAGAGTAGAAAATGGAATTGGTACTTGTAGATCATCGCAATTAAGCAATCAGAATCTCCTTTTCAGTAAAATACTTTAGCGATCTTTATTCAATCAGAAAAGATAGTAGAAAACAGCACAGTAACCATGTCCAGGAAGTCGGAAACGGAAAGAATAGCAGACATTACTCAGATGTGTCACACGGACACTCTGATACACGTTTTCCTGGCCGACATCAGGACATGCAGGACCTGCATCAGAGAGTCTGACCAAGTGTTGGTCTAGCCTGAAACACATTGATCTTCTAAGTAATTTCCGAGTGTAACTGTTCCAATTGAATACTTACTGAACGATTTTATACTCTATTTTCATGTTTTTTTTCCCCTTAAGAATGGAACTCATGTTATTTAGATGAATTCCAAGGAGTGAATTCCTGTGTCACTTGAGTGCAGATCCACAGTATACTACTTACACTGACAATCAGGGTTGTAAAAGGAAACTACCCTAGATCTTGGCAATGACTAATCAGTATATCTAAGCACGATACTGCACACAACACACAAACAGCAGATATGTCAACTCTTATTTGCAGAGAAAAATAAAAATGCACAAAAAGATCCCGTTGTCAAGCACTACTGAATTTCCATGAAACGTTGCACATTTTTCTTTATTTGTCTGCAAATAAAATAGTTGAAATGTCCCTCTGCCTACTGTAACTATGATGCATGTGCACTGGAACCTCTATGCCTGGCTGTCTTTATGATGCCACCTCTATTCCATGCTGGCACTGTATTACAAGAGTTTAAACTTCGCTGCAGTGAGTTCTCATACCGCACATGTACCTTAAAAAAAAAAAAAAAACTCCAATGTACTTGTACTGAATTGATGGAAGGAAACCAAGATAAATGGATGATTTTATATTAATGACTAAATTGTATTTACACAAATAAAAACCTGTGGCCTACAGAAAGGAATACCCTGTTCAGCCTATTTTGGAAGAGAAAGGAGGCCTTATCAAACAGTGTACTGTATTTCTTCATTTCATTTTGTTAAAGTATCACCTAATGACTAAGGTATCTCTTTTACCAGTAATTACAGAGGCCTTTTCTGCTCTACTAGCTGCACCTTAAGCATTTGCATTCTAGATCTGTGAAGGGAAAATTAACAGAGCTGGAAGTTACATTACATTGTTTCTTTTATTGTGGTAATAACGTCTGCTCTGCAAGAAAACCCATGAGACCAAGAAGAGTTCCCCCACATACGGATCCTCTGGCGCTCCATGTCAACCTCATTGAGTCCATTGAACACATATAAACAACGGACAACAAGCCTATAATGATTAGTTGTGATCCTGAAGCTATGGAGGCATCATTAATGTATAATGTCAATTGAAGACACAAGCAGAATAACATGTTAAAACATTGTGTACAGTTTTAAATTGACTTGTTTATTGGGGGATGTCTGCCACACATGCATTTGAACTAATATAGAAAAGAATCTAGCGAAGCTCTAATAGAACTGTATTATTGTTGTGTGAACGCTGAATAGAGTTGGAACATAATTGTCATTATAAAAGGTACTCAGCAGTATCTGATCGATCAAGTCTTATATGTCGAGGCCACTAGGAAAAGCCTACAATATAAATATTAGTAATTGCTTTCAATTTAAACAGTGCTGAATCTTACAAGTTGTGAAGAGTAATTGTAGCATGTTTGGACATGTTTCACTGACCTTTGCTTTTGGGAAGAATGTTATCGCTCGTTCTTACCAACGCAATAAGTAAAGGGATTTACATACGTTAAAACAGATATCCCAGTGGACCATTTTTTTACATAGCACTGAAGCAGGGGGTCTCCGGAGTGGAACACCATTAATTTGAGCTACAGAGGCAAGTATCTCTGGGAGCATGGGGTCCCCAGAGCTGAAATTAATGGGGTCCAGCTTTCAAGACCCCCTGCTTCAATGCTATGTAAAAAAAACAAAAAAAAACTGAGCTCTTGAATTGCTGCTTTAAAGGAAAAGGTGGGTTTAAAAAAAAAAAACAACACTTTAGAAAGACATTACCTTAGGTAAAACTTCCTCTGAAGCTGAAAAGAAGTAAGTATATACGATAAGTTCTGAAGCAACTTCAATGAATTTCTCCTGTGGAAGCAAATTACAAAATTACACACACAAAAAATAGTGCAATTGAAATGTTCTACTTTTCTGCATTTATGGTTTTAAGGAGCTTAGATGTTTATTTTCAAAAACATTTCCCAAAGATTTCAAACCTATTTTAGGATTTGGACAAATAGTATCAACATCTTATACCTCAGTGGAAATAAAGTGAGCTTGAATTTTACTTTAACGGGTAAAAGGAAATCAGTTAATAATAAAATGCCCACCAAGTTATTTCCTAAAAGGGGGAAGGGCATTTTTTTTTTAAATAGGTATATACACATACTGTATACATATGTATACACACACACACACACACACACACACACACACACACACACACACACTAAAGATGGGGATGAAAACAGTAGGAAAACACATAATTTTAACTGTGCACGATTATATATTTTTTTAATTTAAACAAATACTAAAAGAAAAAATGTAATACCTTTAGAGTTGATTCAACACCAACATATACAAAAAGTACACTGTGTCTCTTTTGTACATGATCAAACATCTGTTGGCTCGGAAGCTGACGGATTAATGGGCTAAAAAACAAATAATGTTATATTAGTTCTAGAGATGAAGAATACTGCAAGTTCATACAGTAGTTAACATATTAAGATCAACATATACACAGTTTTCATACATACACTGCATTTTCACGGTTAACATTAACGTTTATATATACTGTATCAATACAAAATAGGAAGGAACCACAACATACTGTAGTGTAATATTTGAGCATACAAGTCCTTAGCACTTACAGTATAACATATGTAGCAAAAGATACCCACGGCACTCATCAGGAGTTTGACAAAGGGTTGCTTAGACCGGAGACGTCGCATGTCAGAGTGCTGTGGACATCTCTGGCTAAATCCATTTTAGGATGTCTGGTGATCGAGGTCAATTGTCCCTGCACCCGCATAAAGCCAGGTTACATTTATATCTAGGTTTGGCCTTTTAACCCAAACTGCTGACACTATGTGTGTGTTTGTATATGTGATGATAGAGCGATAGAGCTACATATAGCAAATGGAAATATTACTGTATGCTCATTTGCATGTCTTAGGCCCGGGCCATAGAGGTGTGGGGAGAGCGGAGGCGCGCTAACGCTGAGGCTCGCCTGCTTCAGTCAGCGCGATTGCACGGACTTGCAGGCGAGCTAACGTGCGCGAAGGGAGCCGGGGGGAGGTGGTTGGAGGCGGGGCAGTGACGTCGCTGGGCCAATTGCCCGCGACGCACTGATGTCAATGTCACGGCGCCGTGACGTTGACGCTGCTTATGGCTGATTGGATGTTTTCAGCCGACAGCACGCTGAAAAACAGCTTGGCGCTCGGCTGAAAACTTCAAAGCCTGAGCACGCCTGCGGACGCTCGCGTGAGCCCCCTCTCAAGGCATCCTCATTGAGGATGCAGGGGCTCAGCGCTGAGCGTCCGCACGCCTCAGCGCTGCTTGTCCATCTATGGACGCAGCCTTAGGCAGGTCTGCAACCTCGCCTTTCACCATTATCACCCAGCATACAGTGCTTCCACTGCAGCAAGGGATTCTGGGAAATGACATGCAAATGAGCACACAGTGCCACCTTTTGCTTCAAATCCATTTTAACATTGGTCCCTATAAGATTATGCTTGCTGCGATAGATATATATCAAATATATATACACTGTAATAATAATAGCTTGTTTTTGTATAGCGCTGCTAGTTTTTACGTAGTGCTTTAGAGAGACATTTTGCAGACACAGTCCATGCCCCGTGGAGTTTACAATCTATGTATTTGGTGCCTGAGGCACGGGAGATAAAGTGACTTGCCCAACGTCACAAGGAGCCGACACCAGGAATTGAACCAGGTTCCCCTGCTTCAAACTCAGTGCTTGCTCACTTAATGTAACTATATATTTGTAACAATGTATTATTTGTAATCATAACTCTACCCAGGACATACTTGAAAACGAGCGGTAACTCTCAATGTATTACTTCCTGGTAAAACTTTTTATAAATAAATAGTCCAAACAAAAACACAGCTCTGATGAAGGTCCCGTGTAGTTTGACTGCAACGGTTGCTTTTAACATTATCTCTGCTATGCGGTGTCGCTTTCAAGCGGACTTTGGTTTGGGTGAAGTATTCGTTATGTTTTATTCACTTATAATAGGGCATCATTTTTGTAATGTCTGGGTTAAACCAATAATGTTCCAGTAACATTTGTTAATGAATCCTAGTATTTTTTGTTCTTCAAATTTTCGGTTACAATTTGTGTTTTAAATATGAAAGTATAAGTTTCATATAAAAGCATTAAACAATGTAAAGAAAATAAAAAGCCAGCGTTTTGTTAAGCGGGGTGGGGGAGTAAAGGAGGGGAGGTCCAGCTTTGTCAGCAGCTCTGTGTGTAACAGTCTGCATCACGGTCACACATCCTCTGAATTGAGCTCAAGGATGGGCAGATTCCTGGAGAGCTCCTTTTCGCTCCCGTCCCCATCCCTACAGCCTCGCTCTACCCACTCAACAATCTCACCTCCCTACCCCCACACAGCAGATTAAGTGGCATAGCGCTGACAGACCTGTCAAACACAGCCGCGACCAATAACAGCGAGCTCTATTTGGTTAGCGCCAGCAAAGCATGCTGGGGAGCGCTGTTGCCGGTTGAGAATGCACACAGTACAAGCACCCAAGGGGTTACATTTTAAGTTCCCATGATTTTTCATCCCTGCCCTAAACTTTCATCAACCATGTAATATTCATACCATCTGCATAATATATATATATATTGTCTTGAACAGATCATCCTGAACATAAGAATGAACGTTTGAGACCACCAGGCCGTTTACAGGGTTTTAAAATCCATCCCTGATTCATTAAACGCTGTAGTTAGTTTTGTGTCATACAGCTACATAAATACTCACCCCGCAACTCTGTTAGCAAATTCAATTATATCCTCCTTTGTTCTTGGACCTCTGTAATTGTAAGCCATTTCCCCTTTCAATCTGAAAATCAAAACGTAGTTTACCATCACATTTATTTCCAGTATTATTGTACATAAAATCATTAAAAAGGTGAATGTGGAAAGTGGTGATTCTTAAAATATGATTCTCTTTCTAGGGTGCTTTATTTGAGGGGTAAGACAATACCATCAATATAAGACATCAATACACATGGAAATGCTAATAAAGACATAAGTCCATATTGAAGAATATAGGGGGTCAAAGTGTCAGTATGTTAATAGAAGAAGCTTTCCTCCCTAGGTGGGTGGCAAAGGGTCTCCAGAGTTGAACTACATTTATTTCAACTCCGTGGACCCCTTGCTTTCCGAGATACTTAACTCTAAAAAGCCTGCAGATATCTCATCTATTTGAAGGTCCTGCGGCATGCGGGCCACAGGAAGTCTCAAGGGAGAACATTGGAGCTTTCTATTGGCCCATGGGACGTTTACACAGCCCGAGCTGCTACTGGAAGTCCCTTCCGAGGAATGTATCTCAGAAAGGAGTGGGTCCTGGAAGCTGAAATCAATATGGTTCAGCTCCGGAGAAATCCCCGCTGCAAACCTAGTTTACATTTTTTTCTTTTTTTAAAGAGAGTCACTTTAATGTTTAAAGGTTTTAACCAGGTCATAAATAAAATAATGAAATATAAATTTCCATAACACTTAAAATACACGTTACATACTGTACAGAGTAAACAAAGAAGCCCCAATGCAGATCCAATATGACAAATAATTTTGTTGATTTATATATGTATTTTCTTCTCATATGTATGTGTTATTTAGTACAATATTTGTTTGGCCAAAAAATGTTAAGCCAGCAACCACAAAAGGTAGACCCTTTCAGCAAGTTCCTTCACTACCAATGTTATGTGTCCTTTGGATTTCCTACATTGCATAGAAAGAAGAGGAAACAAAACAATGATAAAGTTAATTTGAGCTGGTTAAGATTGTGTATGTCTAATTGTAAATTGTTGGAATGAATGTGGCCCCTCCCCCATAGATTAAGCTCACCCATCCCACCTCTATGTAACAGTACACACATGCACATTCCTTTGCTGCAGAAATAAACGTGGGAAGTACAGTATATTGATTTTTTTCCCCTTGCACCCTCCCACCGTCCTCCTGGAACTATTTCTTAGGGGACTTCTAATCTTTTAACCAGTTGTAACAGCACTGAAGCTCCAACATGGCGTGCTTCTAAATGTTATCCCCTTAGGCATCGCATAATTGTCACACAATGTTATTGACTATATAATTATTTTGTGCAGTGGCGGAAATACAAAGGACACTGTATACAATTGGTAGTGTAGATACTTGCTAAAATGGTCAACCCTGACGTGGTTGCAGGCTTAGCGTGTTTTGGCAAAAATAATGAACTAAACGACCCATGAGAAGAGAACACAAATTATTTTGTTAATTTATATGTCATATTGACTGTGCATTGGGGATTCTTTGTTTACTGTTGTATGATTGAGGTCACTTTCCCAATAGCTCTCCAGTTGGCATAATTAAATGTATAAATATATAATAATGTGGGCCTGGGTTGAGATTGCAAAGATTGTGTTTGGCATATTATACTATACACATTAAGTATTACAGAAACAAATAATTAAAAGCAGCTCTTACAACTTTATAGTTGGAAAACCTCGGACGCCAAATTCTGAAGCAATACCTGTAAAATTAAGCAAGAAGATAAAGTGAATGGCATGATATATTCTTTCAAAACTACAGGGATTATTTACTAGTAGCGATGTACTTTGCCAAGACGGTGTAATATTTGAAAAACTAGTTATTTTAAGATGTGTATTTGTTTCAAGACCGGAATGAAGATAATATCCAAAGACAGTGTTGCTAAAAGGGGCAGATTCCCCTACATGTTTATTTTTTAACGTCATCCCAAATACTCAGCACCACATCATGTAAAAAAGTTAAATACTATTTGTTACTCCTATCTTGTCTATGTAATCATAAAACATATGCAATAGAAAATATTTACTGAGTGATCACCGGAATAGGCAAAGGCCCAACGCGTTTCTCCCTCTGGGCTTTTCAAAGGCAGCTTAAATGTAACACGCCCCCTTAAGTACCTGGAGATGAATCATGGATCTCACATAAACTCCAGCCCAACGGCACATAAAATACATTGTGGTTGAAATGCAAGTGTGGAAAGATATTAGAGAGTAGTATATACACTGGATTATAGAATACCCAAATATGCACCAAATACTGATGTCTATAAATAAACTTGATGGTTTACTACCTTATTTAGACCTTTTGGTACAAATGTGTCAATAGTTACTATCCAAAATGCTTCTCTGTGTAGAAGCCTCTGTTATTAGCTGTTATAATAAATATTTTTGCATAATCTGTGAGTGCCCCCTTTTTTGAGGCTCTGAGACTTTTGGAGTTTCCTTTCTTGGTTGTTCATGCTAACTTTTCTCCTGGGATGCACTGCCTGTTCACTAAAAAAGTATGGATTTTTGCTTTTTACTCTTATTTATCTCTCAGGAGTAGTGCATATCCGTCACCTTTTGCACCTTGTTGTATTTACCTAATATTTACGTGGGTCAGCAGCACAGTCATTTTTTTTTTTTTAACAATAAACTACTCGGAAGTAAAATATATTTCAGCTTTATTGCGCATAATAGATCATGAGATATATTACAAACGTAATTAGTTAAATGGCTGTAAAAGTAAGATATGCTTTGTCGCCCCTGTGAGCTCACTTTCAAAATAGGTCACATTGTGTGGAACTGCACCTGAATTGCCATCACATAAATTACATGACTGACTAATTTCAAGGACTATAATACATTTCAGGTAAGACTAAAGGAGGCCAATCATGTGACATGTAGAACATGGGTATTCCATTGTTTTTTGTCAAGGTCCAAGTTTCTTGTTCAAGGTATAGACAGGGTCCAAACTCACACGCTAAGCTATGATGATTGGTGCACTGCCAAAACCAGTTAGGAAAAAGAAAGGAGGAGAGGGGCCGAGAGTGACATGCTGAGGGAATGCTATAACATGGTGGGGAGAGAATACAGGAGGAGTGCAATAACACAGGGGGGAGAGCGACATGAGGATGTCCTGTAACATGGTGGGTGCTGTAACATTATGGGGGGGAGTGACATGAGGGGGTATGGGTAACATGGAAGGGGAGAGTGACATGAGGTGGAAATAGGTATCATGGGGGGGAGGAACATGAGGGATAATGTAACATGTTGGGGTTATGCTGTAACATCGGAGGAAGACATGCGGGGGTGCTGTCAATAACATGGTGGATAGTGTGACACAAGGAGGTGTAGTAACATGGGGGTGACAAGGAAGAGAGTGACCCAATGAATTGTGGTAACATGGGGGTAGAGCGTGCCATGAGAGAATACAGTAAGTTACATGGGGGGGGGTGTAAGGGGGAAAGTGGACAGGAAAGAAAAAACCTGGGCACTGCGGATTTCTACTTAGAAACATTTATTGTAAGCCAATAATGTATGACGTTTCGGCCTCAAGGGCCTTTCTCAAATGCAAAGTGGCATAATAAACTTTGCATTTCAGAAAGGCCCTTGAGGCCGAAACGTCATACATTATTGGCTTACAATAAATTTTTCTTAGTAGTTTTTTCCTTCCTGTCAGACATTGGAATACCACCCAGAGATTCCTGAACCAGGTGCACCGGTATTTATTTGATTTTGTTTCTTTGTAGGAGTGCTGCATTTCCCTCCTGTTCTGTAAGGGGGAAAGTGACATGCATAGATGCAATAACATGGAGGAAAGGCAGGGGTGGGGGAGAGGGATGAGTGACATGAGGGGAGGCTGTACCTCAGTTCCCAGGGGGAGCGGTGCAGACCTTGGAGGGAAGCCCCGCACTGGAGCCACATAGCTCTTCCCTGTCCAAAAGCAGGTTGTGTGTGTCCAAGGAGGGTGATTAGGGGACAGGTGTGCAGGGGGGACAATCTGTATTTAGCCCACGGTCCGACAATTAACTACCCTTATATAGAATATTACTCAACAACTAGACACAGGCCAGTAACTTTGTCCTGCACATCACTCAAACACACTTTCGTTTTCTGTTTTAATCCAGGTCATGCAGACTGTACAGTAACATCATCTTTATTGGATGTGAGGTATATGGTTGCCCTCTGGAGGGACACCATTCTAGTGGGACAGTTTAGTTAATTTACCTAATGTAAAACAAAAGATACTGTAGTTGCAGATGTCACTTACCCATTATGGTTAAATTAATAAACGGTTTGCTTGTAGAAATCATATAGTAATAGAATAGAAAAATATTAGATTTCAGATATAAGCGACATCTAATGTCTATGCTCATCTGGGATTTGATGTCTTGATAATATATACTATTATAGTTGAACGATGTTAATCTACCCCAGACAAGCAAACGGGCAGAAGTTAATTTAAAAGGTGGAATGCCTCCAAAATGTTTTACAGACATTTACATCCAGTTGTCTTTTTTTTGTGTTTCGCTTTTCTGCCAGTTGCAATTATAAAATGCATGTTGCATCATTTGGCAGGAAGAGACATATTTCCTGCAGAGGAAGTGGCCAAATACGTGCTCCGCTTCGTAACCTTTAAATGTTATATTAGCAATATGAAAATAACTGTACAACAGTGTGCACAATGCTACTTTTCGGCGTGTCAAATAGCCCAGTTTGTGTCTTTAAGGGGCAGATAGCAAAAAAGGTAAGGGGATAGCATACAGGCACTGCCAAGTTCTGCTGCCTTATTTTAAAGGTTTCTAGTATGCTTTTACCGCCCATAAGGGAAGACTAGTAGACCTCAGTGAGCCACTGTGGTTTATTGGGGTAAAAGGCTGACAGCCCCCTCTCCCATAAACGTTCATAGCTGGTTCAGCTGCACAGTAACTTTGACTTAACTACTTTCAGAAGTGCCTTCAATACATTTTGTTGATATAAAAATATTATGGCATTATAATACCTTTCCTTCCATAGTATGCAGAACTAATGACAGAAGATGTTTAAAAACATAACAGTGCTGCTCACTTTTCTTTTATGCATTTATTGATATCATAACTGATTGTGTGTGTGGGGGAAAAAACTCCCGCAGCTGAAACAATACACATCAACCTCTGGGGTCCCCACTGGTTATCACGGATAAAGTCTGACCCTGGCAGCCAAATTGTACTGCCAGACAAGTATTTATGGCAAGGAGTTGTAAAAGATAAATTATGTGGCAACCACAAGGTCCCAAGATGCATATTAGGTATAAAAAAAAAAGAAAAAACAGATTGACGTTGTAAACAAACACCAGTAGTTTGTGATATATCTCATGATCTATTATGCACAATAAAGCTATTTACTTCCGAGTAGTTTATTGTTTAATAAAAATTTTTTTAAAAAAAGTGACAGTGCAGCTGACCCAAGTAAATATTAGGTAAATACAAAAATGTGCAAAAGGTGACGGATATGCACTACTATTACCGAGAGATAAATAAGAGTAAAAAGCAAGAATCCATACCTTTAGTGAACAGGTAGTGCACCCCAGTGAAAAAGTTAGCATGAATAAACAAGAAAGGAAACTCCAAAAGACAGGGTCCCAAAGTCTCCAAAATGGGACTGTGAGAGATGTGTGCAGAGGTACATATAATTGAGACCGATTTGGGTGCAATTATATCTTGGCTTTATTGAGCCTGTTCATTTATCCAGGCAAAACATACAAAAAACAACCCTCCCCATCCCCCTTCTGAAAGGGCTAACTTACGTACCCAGACCCAATCTGCAGGGCTGGAGGGATATTTCCATTACCAACCTATCACCCAAAAGTCTCAGGAGGTACCTTAAGCAGGTGGCCCTCCATGTCAGTCTCTGGCAGGATCCTGGGACCTCTGTGTCCAGGAAATATAGGTGTCTGGGTGTCTTTATCTCAGCACAGCCTCTGTGCCAAGACAGTGTCTGTGTGCAGGCTTCTATGCTCTCCTGTCAGCCCAAATGTGAGCTAAGAAATCTCTCTCCTGTTTCTCACATCAGGTTTTTCTCAGAGCCCTAATCAGCCAGGTGGAGTCTGGTTGGTTGCCTGTGTGCAATTAACAGCTCGCTGCTGAATTTAGAGGCAGTTTCCTTCAAACAGTGATAAGTCCCTGTTACAGGGGCACTCACAGATTATGCAAAAATATTTATTATAACAACTAATACCAGAGGTGACACAAACAAATTAAAACTCTAAAACATATATAAATCACAGACACACCCAACAATAATCCAACAGTAAACCAGAATTTCAGGTGATCTATAGGACTCAGAGAACCATATATTCTGAGGTGTAAATGTCCCCTCAGGTTGTATCTATTGCTTTGGCAGGGTACTATCGGCATATTAAATGTGCCGACAAGCAAAAAATAGGGAGGGGGTAATGATATTACTCAGCTAGGATAATCAGTAAAATGCTGCAAGTTTATCAATGACAACAGTTCCAACCACACTGTTGCAGTTTAAGGTGAAAGTTGTCACCAAAATAGCTGAGAGAAGCTACAAAGACTAAAAGTAGCTAGAAGTACGAACTCAATAGTACAATAGCAGCAGCAGTGCTTGGATACCTCTCCAGTGTTCAAAGTAGTATCTAAATCACAGAAAATGGCACCGATCGTGGCATACGAGAGCCAACTCCGATTGGCTCACAGCACACGTCCATAAATAAGCAGCTGTGAACAGGCTACGACTGTGCAGGGGAATTAGGGTAAACCCAGTGTTGGGGAGAGTCCAAATGCTGACCTCATCAGCTGTGCACCGTTGAGTCTGCATGGTCGATTTGTCCGTGACGTCACCCAATGCTGCAATATCCTGTATATATTTTACAGTTTTCATTTGTGCGCGTCACCACCAGTATTAATTGTTATAATATATTTTTTTTATTTGTTGCATAATCCGAGTGTCCCATTTTTGTAGGCTCTGTGACCCTGTCTTTTGAGGTTTCCTTTCTTGTGTGATCAAATGCAAAAATGTGTCTGGGGGATTGTTGCTTTAATAGTGAGAATGCTTTCAACAGTAACAGGCAAAAACAAAAAAGACAAAATACACTGATCAGACCACCATATGAAATCATATATATTTTTCTATTTTCCATTAAATAAACATTTTATGCAGAATTATGGGATTCAACAACAATAAAATTATTTTTTAAATACAGAGCTGCACGGGAATCCGACTACACAAGTAGACTTTTCCACGCCTGGGATAACTCCGACAGCAATCTTGAGTTTTTCAATTTCATTTTTTGCCAAATGCCCACAAAATACCAAATCATGTTTAGGTGTGGATATTTCCTATTGTACCCAGATGTAAAAAAGAAGGAGACTACTTACTTGAGTGAACAGTAGCATCCATCTTTCCAACTTTCACTGGTGACCCACTATTCCTCATCTCCATACCAACTTCACTCCAAACGGGTTCAAGTTTCTTGCAATGACCACACCAGGGTGCATAAAACTGAAAATAAAGGTAAGCATTAATAGTCATTCAAGAACTAGGGGGACATCTGAATTAAAACCAAAATAAACTCTCTTACGGAAGAGCTCACAATGCCAGAAAATCTGGGTCTAAAAATGATTACTGTACACTTCAGATGTGTATGCATATGGAAGTGTTTATCATACCTAATCTTTTACCTGACATACATTAGTGAGCAATTTGCAGTACCTTCACCAGTCGATACAACATTCTTCATTCACTCACCAGGCCTCTCCTTTCTGGAATGGACTACCCGATACCCTTAAAATGTATGCCGCCGCCGCCACCACAATATTGAAGACATTTGAGCTTTACACTCTTCAAACATATTTGTACCAGTTTGTGTATATGTGGGTATTGTATATACCTGCTTTGAATACTTGAAAACAAGATGTTTCAATGTATCTTTCCTGGGAAAAATACTGTATAATAAATACACTGCGTGACATTACCATGCTGTGACTACTTACTTCGTACCTTTGCTACTCTTGAAAGCTCTACATACATAGTTACAAAAATTCAGATTCCTCTCACTCCTACAAACTCACGCATTTAGGAGCCCCATAGGATTATTTTTCATTCTCCACGGTTGGCACAATGTGAAACCGACCGTTATCATGTATGCTTAATTAGTAGTTTAATTATACCAGCTGGATGTTTGAGAAAAGCAATCAAACTGTATAATCATGTTTATATTTAGTAACCTTAAACTAAAAGCAGTAAATATGTAATAAGAGAGGAAATATAAAGCATGGTGTATAACACATGCTAACCACACAAGGCACGAACAAGCTTCCATCGTTAACAACCCTACTAATATTTTGTTTGCATTTAAGAATGTCAAAATTGAAGACACCAAGTCACTGTGCCATGGTAACCATTTACAACATAAATGCTGGCTATGGCTTGTTATATAGTAAGAGCTGGTGCGCGTGCGTGCACCCGGCGTTGTGCATGCACGTGGCGCGCGTTTCGTTTATATGTTGTAAGCGGTGGCGTGAGCAGCTAGGGGGCGTGGCTATAGATGTCCCAGCGAAAATATAAAGTTTCATGTATTTGCTGTGATCTGCCGCACCACCGCTAACTGCCGTGTGCGCGGGGCTGAATTATAGAACGCCAGGCCTGGACACAGCCGATTCTAATTGACGCGCACGGTAGCGCATGCACGCGCACTATATTACACGCCTTAGGCTTCGGACATGGTGTCATAAACAGCGCTGTGCAGCGCTGACGCTCATGCTCTCCTGCTCAAGCAGGAGCTTTTTTGTGTCCCTGCGTGAGCGTCAGCGCTTGTGAGCCGGGCAGAAGGCGGGGCGGGAGGAGCGGCAAGTGCACCACGTCACCGACTGCCATTGACTTTTGGCGGTCACGTTACCGGCCCTGCGCTTCCCTCAGCGGGAAAAATTAAATTGTGCTGTCGGCTGCAATTCCACACGCCTTCGCACGCCTGCGGAAGCGCCGTCTAAAGCCGTGCTCATTAGGGATGACGTTTCCCTTCAGCGCGGCTCAGCACAGTCTTTCTGACCATGGCCCTGGCCTTAGATTAACTTTACTCATGAGCTATATTCCGCTTAATATATTATACTCATGAGCTATATTCCCGCTCTCAGTTATTAAACTTATTCTCATTTAGATTCATACACAGCATGCTTATTTCCCCAGCATACCATTGGTCTTCAATTAAACTTGGTCACTCCCTCCATAACAACACAACACATCTCTTAATAACCAAGTATATTTAACATAGTTGCGTTTGATTGTTTTAGACTTAAAAGCTTTTACTTAGTCTACAGTCACAGCGGTTCTGTGTTCAGTGGATCACTTTCTCCCCCCCCTCCCCGTTTGTCCATTTTTGTAGAACAATGACAAATTTGTTCGGAGAATCAACGGTCATTAATCATTTAGTGTTTCTATGAAAAATAACAATGACCAAAACACATTAAGCCACAAAATATCAAACATTTTTTACGGTTTGCATTATTGAAGCAGATTGCTTAACCATTGTATTTAACTACCACTAATTACTATTTCTTGCTGCTTATTTGCACTTGAAGCACTTTAAAATGTTTGTTTCTTACGTTTCTGCCTTCGCCAGATATGCCATGATACAGCATCTGCATTACCTAAACAAAATTAGTACTATTTTTTATTTTATTGTACTGTGCTGCATACTTGGTAATGTCATATTACGGAAAAAAAATTATGATTAATAAATGATTTATCCAATTAACGGTTGCAAAGCTAACTATTAATTATTTCACAATGCGTGACTGACTTTCCATTCGAGAAAATACAGATGCAGCAAGATTTACTGTCCTTGTGGCTGCGGAGAAAAACGCAGACACAGGCGGCTTGAACGTGGCCACAAGCACAGCAAGTTTTGGGGCCTGGAAGGATTAACACTGCAGGGTTTCATGCTTCTGAATGGGACCCCACAATGCTAATCCTTTGCTTGGTGGGCCATCTGCACAGAGAACATACCGATACTCACCGATCAGATGAGCTGCGCAGTCTCGCGCTTTTTATTATAATTCTACATAGGGTTGATGCAAGGGGTCTCTGCAGCTGAGCCCCATTCATTTCAGCTTTGGGGACCCCCTGCTTTCGCAGATACAAACCTCTGAAAAGGGTGCCGGTATCACGTCAATGATTAAATGTCCCGGCCCACGTCACCGGGACATTTAAACAGGAGGTATTATTCAGTTCCCACATTTAACCCCATCAGAGCCAGAAATACTGCAGCACCGGAGTGCTACGGGCCGTCCGGCACATCATGATCCCGTGACCACTCTGAGTAGAGGTGCTCAACTCCAGTCCTCAATACCCTCCCCCCACCAGGTCAGGTTTTAAGGATATTCCTGCTTCAGCACATTTGGCTTAATCAGCGGCTCAGTCTTCGAATGAGCCACCTGTGCTGAAGCTGGGAAATCTTTTGTGCGACCTTGAGAGCTAGAGTTGTGCACCCCTGTCTCAGAGCACGTTCTACGCTACACAGGAGAGCAGAACGCAATCTCCCAAAGTAAAAGTCAGTGATGTAGCCGCTACATCTCGGGGCCCTGGAGTGCCTGACCCCATGACGTAGTGACTGTCACGGGGCATTCAAGGTCAACAAAATAGTCTAGTTGAAACAAATACACATTCAATCGTTAGAGTTTTCTTTAGTTACTGCAAAACAGAAAGCGACTGCAGCCGTTTTGCTTATTCCACATAATGTACTATTAAGTGCAAATTAAACATGGATAGTATGAGAAATAACTGTTTCGGTCTAAGAAAGCTACATCTACAACATATTGAAAAAGGCAGTAGAGATGCCTAGCAAACTGCCTTCTCCTGCCTCGTACATATAACAATCTACAGTTGTCAGTGAAATTAGGAGTTTGGTCATCATATGGCCATTTACATATGTATTCCCTGTATTTTGTGTATATTGCGTCGAGCGGCTTCACTAAGCTCTAATTAAGGGTTTCCATCCATCCATGTCAATAGCAGTTAATGACGGATAATGTTATAAAATGTGACTGTGTATAATATAATCAATAACTGTATTTCCGTTGTGTGAACATTACCAGAATGCAGTTGCTTTTAATTACTGTTGATCTATGTATGTCTTGAATTATATAGTGCCCACAGTGTACTCCGTACTTTACAAAGAGACAATACAGTACAGGGTGCTATAGTATAATAAGTGCAACACAGTCAGACAATAGGAAAGGAAATCCCTGCCACGGAGAGCTTACAATCAAAGTTTAAAATTCTATAGTACGGTGTTAATAATTTCTAAATATCAAAAACATGAAGCTAAAAAAGTTAGTCATAGTGCAAATGATGCAGTTGTCTCAGAATTATGCTGCCATGTAGAATTACAAGGTATATTAGGGAAATAACCTAACCTAAATACATGCTGATCGATAGATCACGAAGTACCTACGTTTTCACATAGCGAATGTAAGAAAACCCCAGCAAATACAATACTTGGTGTGTATAACTATGGTTAGCATATATGCAAGAGCTGCCTCTTCCATAGGGGCCCGCTCTTTAGTATGAAAATCTCCCCGTTGTAAAATTATAGCAAAAAAATGGACCATATTAAAGCAAAAAATACCATTTCTCCTTTTGGACCTTTTGTTTTCTGATACATTTGGTGCAGTTTTATGCTCCAGTTTTGCAGCCGGGAGACATTGATACATATCCCCATAGACTTAAGGTTTCTCACCAAGATGTTTCTTTAATCATCTGAATACTTTAGAAAATGACTTACATCCACAAGCCAGACATCATCTTTTCGATTATCCTTGAACCTGGAAGGGACAGCAAAAATAGTGAATTATTTATTGTAACAATTTTCGAGTAGCTGTTAAAGTTACCCACCCATACCTAAAAGAAAAAGAAAAAAGACACGGGAGTAGCAGTTGTGGTACTTTTATTGATAAATGTGGAACCTAGTAGAGACAGAAGTTAGCCTAAAGCTAACACAAGAACCCCAATTGCTGCACTCCGTAATGATAGGGGCATACAATAACCCACTAAAGGAGGAGTTTATTTCTCCTTAAAATCGTCACATCAGGGTGAGTATTGTTCGCACAATTAAACTAAAATAACAATTTTATTTCTATAATACACAACAATAACGTTTAAAAATATACACATAAAATAGATAAGATCCCCGGGTAGGTTGTTACCAACATACTTTGCTTATCCTCTATTGCCACATTTTTGTACCAGATACAGACTGCATTGTGTGCCTTGCTACAGTGTAGCATGCAGTCTAATGGTGGTTATATGTGGTACACTGCTAGCTTTCTACCTTTCCCTCATTATTATATGCAATCATAGCATGCTCTTTGACAAAGGGCGTCCCGCCCGAAACGCGTCAGAGTACTTGACTGGTGTTCCCTGCATACCATGGATTAAAGCTGATTTTTTAACCTACTGCGCGTGTTTAGCCCCCTACTTCTCCTCGTTGTGCCCCGCTTCTATCCTCCGGATTACTTCTTTTGTTAGCTTTAGGCTAACTTCTGTCTCTACCATATGCATTTCATCCCCTTGCACCCAAGTTCCTCTTTTAGTTTAATTGGAGAGCGTTGATTCCATTTCTATAGGTAGTTATAAATGTGGAATCTTCAATGTTGACATTGCAATCAAAATATATTGTGGTTATTTTTTATAAATTTAATACTCAAACTAATCCTACTTTACATACTCAATTGTTTCACCATCTCCACAACATAAACCAAAATAATTACTAGGGTCATATTAAAGAGGTGCAGAAATTACTGTTGGGGCAAGGTAACAGGCTAACAAACATGGGGAGTGACGGATTTAATAGATAATTTGACTTGTTGACCGGTACGAGGCAGGGTTTAGAGGGAGATGATAACTGAGTGTCAAACTAGAGATGAGCATCCATTTTGTAATTTTAGCCACGTTACCAGGTCAAGACTGTACTGTTATCCTGCATACTGTACACTTGGTGTCTCAAGCTATGAAGCAGCTTCAGTTCAGGGTGGTGTCCAGTCATGGCATAATCTGGAGAAGCTCTGGATGGAGACACATTGCTGCAGACCAGTTTGGTTCATTAGAGCTGTTCTTGGAGAGAGCGTATATTTTGGGAGCAGGCGGCAGCATGCCGTTTCGTGAGGTGGCAGGTTAGTTGAGCCACTCATGGAGAAGCTGCTGCAGCCTGACCATCTGAGCTAAACAAGGGGTTAGAACATTAGGTCACTGTCAGTGGATGCTGGTGAAGCCAATTAAAAAAAAAAGGCCTGTGACAAGAAGAGTTGAACGGCAGGTAGGTATTGTTTTGTTGGGGGGTAGTATGGCGTGGTGAGCAGAAGAGTGCCCCCAGAAGTGTTCTGGTTTGATCAGTAAGTTTTATTGTTGCTGCTCTAGAAATTTGATTTGGCGGTAAGCTGGTAACAAGCATGTGATATTTTGGACAGCACAATGGTGTGAAAGTGAAAAATCATATCAGCAAAGTACCCTCTGGTGGATAACTTAAGAGTAATTTATTTGGAGTACATGGAAAGGATCTGGCAATCAATCAAGGACTCTGTTTACTTGGGTATAATATTTGAGCTTGGAGTGTTCCTAATGAATTTGTATTATTTAGGAGTAATGAGGGCTGTCAGGTGGCTTTAATATATTTTTTGCTGGGCGAGCAGCAAGGTGGCAGTTCTCTGGCGACATCCATTATTGGTCATAATTTGGGTTACAGCAATTTTTCAAATTCAGCAATTGCTAGCCAGTTGTCGTAGGCGTTTTCTGGGAAAGATGGGAGACATCAGGTCAATCCTGATGTGTTGAATTCATTGTTTGGGGCATTAGGTAATTGTTTTTCGAGCAGCCGCTTTCTTTCGCCTTTTTTGGTGCTTTCAGAGCATGAACTGGACACAGCAGATGTCGTTTTACAGGTTATGGGATTACAAGTTTAAAAAAAAGTGTTTTGCTGGAGCATGGTTTTCATTTTATGTTTACTTCATGGGTCAGACATCAGTTGGTTATGGAGTAATCAACGTTAATTGGGGCTCTTAGGCAGTGTTCTTTATGCAAAGTCCAGCAGGCCCATAATTATTTGGAATTATGTCGGCAAGTTCTTTGTTTATTCATGAAATGGTGGTTCCCTCGAATTAGGTTCTAGTAGGTTTTTTTATTTGTATTGAGAAGTTGGGTTTTACAGTAGGCAGATTTGGCAGTGTTTCAGGATCTGGGCTGCTATGGAAACGTGGCATTTAGGACGTTTTGCTTTCGGAATTATATTAAAGTTATTTTATGTTTATATGTTGTTGTTTAGGTTCGACTGTTCATTTGGGAGGTATGGATCTTTAGGGCTTCCCATATTTATTTGGTCTGGAAAAAAAAAAAAAAAAAAGCGTTGAGAAAGGACACACATGGGCTCAGTTGGGTTTTTGACACGAAAAGTGTCAGTGTCTTGGTGAGGATGTTATTGTTAGAACTGGGCCCAGTCTCATCCTGAAATGATGTGTTGACGCACTGTAGGTTTAAACATCCTGACATGTTGGTGAACTATGTCGAGGGTAACGATTTGGACATTATGCATTTGAGGAATTGATAAGAAAGGATGCGACTTGTCTTATTTGCTGGTTTAATTCTTGGAGTGCAGGATGTGCCATGGCACCGGAGTTCCACAGCCCCTCTGCGATCAAGTGACCACTCCTCAGTCCCCTTTTCTTCAGCCAACCAGATCGTGTTCAGCGCTCCACAGTAGCACAAGAATGCAATCTCCAAGAAAACTATCAAGTAGTATATGACATAACAACTACGTCACGGAGCCCCTTGAGTGTCAGAGCCATAAAGTAATAGCTACGCCATAGGGTATCCACGTGGTTAAGAATGTTAATTAGTATGGTCAGAAATTATTTGCAAAGTTTGGAGAAATGCTGGAGTCCCTAAGACTTTAGAGAGGTGAAGGAGGAAGTTCAACAGGGGTGTTTTGAACTTTTGTAGCAAAATTCTTAAAGTTTAAGACATTATGATTTCGAGAAAGAATGATCGTTTGTTTCATAATGATAAAGTTCATGTTACTTTACAGTAAGGGATTGCATGTATATTAGCTAGACTGAGGTGCAGGGGGCAATTTAAATTATTTGCTTATGGCAGGGTAGCAACATGCCAAAATGGCCCAAAAGGCTGGAAATGAGGCTGGGTCCTGCCAACTATTAAGGCACCAAGATGCTTCAGTTTGGTGAGGTTTCTCACAAAGGGGCAATTTTTGGGGGCTATCCTAGCTGGGTCACGAGGTGGGGGTACAGATTAAAGGAATTGGTGTGTGGGTGCTGGTGTATGGGGTCCTGGCGAGTCTCCTTATTTGTTTTTGTGTTAATGCTGTGACCTTTTAGTTCTCACCATTGTGTGTTAGTGGTTCTTTGGGTTACTAAATTTGTCATGAGGCTGTTTAAAAAGGGACGCTTAACCCCATATGATATTTTTTAACAGTTCTAAAACAATTGTTGTCTCCATTAGACTACAATAAATTTAGATTAAAAAAAAATAATTATCAGTCTTACAAGTTATCTGTTGCAACATTTATGTTGCCAAGTACAGAAAAACAGTATCTGAATTTATTTCCTAAACCACACTGTCATATGTGACAAATAATTGATTTGATAGTTATAGTTCCAACGCCAAAAGCAAACTTCCTATGCACTGCAGGCGATTATGGGATTCAAATGTGCAAAGGCTTCCATTGTGATCTTAGAAAAACTGCTCTCAAACTCACCATTAGTAACTGCAACATGAAATTACTACAGTATTGTTTGTAAATTATATGAGCTGCCTATCTGCCCCTACGAAAAGCTATGAGTTTTATGTTCTATGGCAGAGGTGTACAAACTGGGGGGCGTAAGATCTTTCAGGGGGCGCGGCAGATGCAGATGTTCTACGCTTTTCCCCCCAAGGCATTTCAATTAAATGACGGGGGAATCGCATGAGGCCTCTGCAATGTCCCTTACATTGTCAACTGTGACGCGTCACCATGGCAACCCAGCATCAAATGATGCCGCATGGTCACGTGACCCTGCAGGGTCATTTGACGCGCAAGGTAAGGAGTGGGGCACAGCTATGGTATGTATTAGTGTAGGGGTGCTTAACTCCGGTCCTCAGTCTTTGACTGAGCTACCGATTGAGACACCTGTGCTGAAGCAGGGATATCCTGAAAAACTGACCTGTTGGGGAGGGGGGTGTCATGAGGACTGGAGTTGAGCACCACTGTGTTAGTGGATTATTCAATTAGGCTTTCCAGTCTAATTCTGCAACATTAACAAATGTATGAAAATATTTACTGCACCGACACACTTTATTCGAGCAAATACCCGGTATGTACCTGGCAGATACCTGGAATGCGCCGCTCCTCACCTCTGACAAGCCCCGTTGCGTTTGCCTTCCCAGCCTGGGTTCATGCCTGGCTGACGGGCGGCTGATCTGTTAAATGATAACGATTAGGATTTAATAGGCTGCAATGCTTCGCGTGTCTACCAGATGGCATAAATTCATGAATTGTAATGCAGTATATATATATATACTGTGCAGTATTGCAGCCAGCGGGAATAAAATGCTTTAATCCCTGCCTGGAAAATAACCCAATGCACTCGGGCAGAAAACAGTCACAAACCTCAATACACCCGGGTATACCCGAATTCGTGGGACTAGCCGAGCTCGAATAAAGTGTGTCGCCAGTGTACAGCAGCTGTTCATGTGTTGCCAACACACAAAATATTTTAATAATGCTAGTAGTACTAAATATGTATATTACTTAGTACAAGTAATGTTTTGTTCAAATTCACTAAACAAAGATCACTTTATAGTAAACACTGTGAAAAAGGCGTAATTGTGTCCATTATTGGTTGGCAACCCAGTGATTCTCAAATGTATAAATCCACATGGAGGGACATTTTCATTACTTTGGAAAGGTAGATTTATACCATTTAAGCTTGTTCAGCAATTTAGCATTTTTTTTTAACATAGAATAACCACAACAGATGCCTTGAGTGAAAATGTAATTTATGAAACATAATCTGTAGTTTTTGAATGTGTGATTTTAAGGCCCAACAAGATGGAAACTGTGATACAAAGAAACTGATGACACTAATCAAAGCTAAAGTATCCTCCCCCCTTCTTACTCCTAAGCGACTGTATTTCCAAACATATACGAAGAATATGCAGCAGAATTTACAGAAAATAAGGGTTAGGCCATGCAATGCGCAAAATAAAAATGTTGCTGAATACATTTTTTAATGGGTATAAATATTATACCATGAGAGCCAACACTTTCTCTAGACCAGGAAGAGTGCTCAAGAGAAACTTGTTCATTTCACACAAAGGACAAGACCAACTATACTTGTATTAAATATTGAGTCTACTAAAAGTGTAGTTATGTAAAGGAAAAGTCTTTGCATTAGACTCATCCTTTTTTCATTGAAGTACAGTACTGTACTACCTAAGGGGATCATATTGAAGTCGGACATTTAAACACAAAAATATATAATATTATATGTGTATATATATATACACACACACAAAAGAAGCAAGGGCACGTCCCTGAGGAAGGTCACATTTTGATGACCGAAACGTTGGATGCAGTGCCATGTATTTCTCATGAATACAGTGTTTTTGGACTTCCCTGGCTGTGTGCTGTCTCTGTTTTCCGGACCTACATCTGGTAAATTCATTTGTGTGTGTGTGTATATATATGTATATATGTATATATCATGAGCTTTAGCTATATATATATATATACATATATATATATATATATATATATATATATATATATATATATATATATATATATATATATATATATATATATATATATATATATATATATATATATATATAATAGGGCTGTTCTTATTTTCTTAAACGAACAGCCAATCTAAAAGCAATGCGAGAGTAGGTTTTGTGCAAGAGTGCTTACAAGAGAATAAATGTGGCACATCAACTAAAAAAGCACGTTAATTAAACAAACCAAAAATAAATAAAAACCATTAGCTGTTCAAATAAGAGAAAAAAAAGCCTTATGCTGATTTGTAAATGCTATTTCAGCATATAATTGCGTCTCCTGTCCATTACATTAGAACTTGCTCAGCAGTAGATCAGCTGTGAGTTTGAGCAAAAAGAACAGGGGAACCCTTCTCAAATATATTATGGATCTGTTGAACCTTAAACATTTATTGTGACTGTGGACTGCGAGCATACTTGTTCTAAGTAGATTTAAAAAATATATATTGTTTAAATATACCAACAACTTTCTATTGCACATATTTAAATAGTCACAGTATGATGTTATGCTCTTTTGGAAGAAAATATTGTAACATCTGGCAAAGAAAAAAAAATGATTGTATCTTGAAGAGTAAAAGTTCTTGTTTTTTATTAGGGAAGCTTTGGTAAACTTCCACAGGACACAGGTTGAAAACTACTGATCTAATCTATAAATGCACAGTTTGGGTCAGCTCATCATCGTAAATATGTTTTTCTCAGAGCAAGGATCACATCTTCTAAGAACACCTCAGAATTGCACAGTGAGAGGGGAGGGAAAAGTGACATAGGTGAGAAAGCGAGGACAGGTCACAGGAAGGCAGTAAAACAGAGAATGGGGCACAGGGGATGGACTTGGGGAAGAATGGCTTGTGGACAGAGAAAGGAGCAGAGGGGGAGAAATATTGGACATGGGGAGAACAGGGCTTGGGGAGAGAAACAGAGAAAGGAGAATGGGCCATGTACAAAGAGGTCTGAGGGAGAACAGAGCATAGGGGCTAGCGAGCAAGAGTGAGTGGGAGACACAGAAAATTAGAGGCTATTTATCCAGCGAGCCGCGTAAACAAGACACTTGTTCAGCATTATTTAACAGGCAGTGGAATAAAACAGGGGCTTGTTCAGGCTTATTTAACTGTCAGCAGAATAAATAAAAGACTTGTTCAGCCTAACCCTCCCTGATATGCCAGCCTAATCATAACCAGCACTCCCTGGGTCCTAAACATCCTTGTGGACAATTATTATGGATTAAATAAGGGAGAGGAAGGTCTTTATAGAGCCAGCTGCTGGGTACAGACACTTCCCAGACAAAAAGCTTTTGGATAATGAAACACAGGGCTGTGGTAGAGGGAGTGAGGGCAGAAGAAGGAACAGAAATATAGAATAAGCCACAATAGGACACAAAATAGAGGGGCATGTATAGAAATGGAATAGAGGGAAAGCAGGGAAAATGACAGTGAGGACAGAAGAAGAAATTATATAGATCACAAGCACATAAGTCATCTCACAGGAGGAAAGAGTGGGAAGGAATAGAAAGACAAAGGAGAAATATGTGGTACAGGATAGTGAGAGGCAGATCTTAAATGATGAATAAAATGCTATCCAGGCTGTAAAGTCATATTTTAGCTGATTTTGTAGTAGTAAAAAGTTAAAGTGTTGTTTACTTTCCCATTCTACAAATCAGAAGGCTTTTTGGAGGAAAATACTATTTCACTTATTAAACAACACAAAAAAAAAGCATAAACATCTGTTCCTTTGGTAACATTGGGTATGTGGGATACTCTGCTGTCATAAGGAGAGAACTGGGTGTCTGCACTTACGAGTCATCCAAATCTTCTACTAATGCGGAAACTGAAGTGGTGGCCAGCAGCAGTGAGGCAGCTGCAAGTAAATAGAAAATAGCATGTTAGCAATGGGGATTACTTCGCTTCTCCTTTTTTGTGCCACTGACTGCAGAACCGATAAAAAAAAATGGAACATGAAAGAGTAAAACTAGAAATACAACCTACAGTCTAGCAAATGCATATAGAGATGTGAACTGAGCAAATCAAACATAGTATAACATAAGAAAATAAAGAACATTCAATGGTCCAATGTAATGCACCATTAGTAAAAGGGAGACGGGGTCACATATGGGCTGCAAAACAATCAGATGGGGGGGGGGGGGGAGGGATGAAACAAAGAGAGGAAGTTGGATGAGGCGTGAGACCGGAGAGGGTCGGGAAGTATTGCATGTATAGCAAAGGTTCATGGGCTGCTTGCCATGTGCGAGGCATGGTGAGTGGGAGACCTGTCACAGGGCGGCTGCAATCTTCTGTACAGAGGTGACAGCACAGGCTGTGGAGTATGTGTGGGGGTCTGTGTCCAGGTAAAATTTGGCACTACCGGTACCTGCTGCAAAGATGAAGCAAAACCCGGCAGCTGCCATATTCAGAGGCTGTGATACCGGAAGGAAACAGTGAGTGTGTGTGATTTGAGAGAGCTTGTCCTACATCTGGGACACACCCCCACGATCACAGGAGAGTGGCTGCTGCACAGGAAGTGAGGGGCGGCTGTTTTAATACAGACATCCCACAGCTCCCCAGTTATCCGGAAGAAGTACTCGTAATGTCTGATTTCCTCCCCATGTCAGTGAGTAAGAGATCCCTCTTCCAGATGCCGAGGTGGGATATTCTGCTGCTCCTCCCTGATAGGATAGATCATGTAAATCTATGTGTTGTGCACTGTAGGAGGATTACAGGACATGAGATCCATGGATGCTGAGCAGTCGTTGCTGTGCCTTCATTCGTTACAAGAGAGAAAACCGGATTCCTTGTGTCCTGGGTTTCCCTCAGTTGGTGCATTTTAATAGACTTCAGCTACAGCATTACTATTAACAATTTACTCTGCAATAAACCTAAATACGTCTTGTTTTGAGGAAGAGAGAGAGAGAGAGAGAGAGAGAGAGAGAGAGAGAGAGAGAGAGAGAGAGAGAGAGAGAGAGAGAGAGAGAGAGAGAGAGAGAGAGAGAGAGAGAGAGAGAGAGAGAGAGAGAGAGAGAGAGAGAGAGAGAGAGAGAGAGAGAGAGAGAGAGAGAGAGAGAGAGAGAGAGAGAGAGAGAGAGAGAGAGAGAGAGAGAGAGAGAGAGAGAGAGAGAGAAAGAAAAAAAAAAAAAAAAAAAAGCAAGCCACCGGTGATATTTATTCATAACCAAACTAGAAAGAAAAGATTTGAAATATTGTAAATGTAGCCCATGTATTCCCCCCCACCCCCCAAGTGAGATTGGGGGTATACAGAAAAAAGGGGAATAGTGTTACCAGCGCTAATGCTTAATAATAGTAATAATAAGTATTATTACAGTGATTACTGAAACGTGATTTACAAGAAAGGCCGCCAAAGCAAAAAATGACCAACACAGATCAAATAATACAATAAAAAAACAAACAACCCGCGCCTATAATAAAGTGATTACGTGAACAAGTTCTGACCAATCGTAGATGCAGTCTCAAATGCCAAACAGTCCTTGGAAGTTTCTGGGCTGGTGTCCCATAGAACAAACAAACAAACATAAATGACAAGAAAGACAGAAAGAAAAATCATAGTGTAACCCTAAAAATAAACATCAAACACTAACAAAGAATAACAAAAATAGCTATAACAATTTAATAAAATAATGTCAATATATAAAAAAAAGCAAACCATTGCCTAATAAGGCTTGGGACAGGGTTGACCAAGTACATCCGCTAGGAGTAAAATTGAAATCCTACTTACAGCTATGCTGAATATAAAAGGCTCATAGAACAAATGTCCTTCCTCCTCTGCTGTATACACCGCTGGGGAGACTGTTGCAGGAACCCTCCGGAGCTCCGTGCTGTTAGGACAGACAGAGCCGCCGCGCTCGCAGACCCGCTGGTCACGCGGTGAGCGGATGACGTCACTGCACAGCGCGAAAGCGCCAACAAGTTCTTAGGGCCGATGGGGCCTGGAAAAGCTCTACCACTCGGATACAGGTCACAATGCCAATAGGGAAAGAGCTGTACCGTCCAACACACAGTCCACAAGTGTGAATGAAACCACCCTACGCATTTTGTGACGGAAGTCACTTCATCAGGGGCATGATGGGAAACATGGTATACAGCCTATATATACTCTAATGGCTGATAGAATAATTAAATAATTAATTACATATATACTAAAATGAAAACAATAAAAGTTATTCTAAGTAGTGGATGAGTATACTATAAAAAGAAATACACATATATAAAGACATGAAAAATAAAAAATACATATTGCAAAAATACAAACAAAACAAATGAGAACCAGATAATGCCCATAAATCGCAAACACAGTCAATGTTGGCATAGAGTATACTGAATATAGCAGTTAATGTTAGAAGCGAGACCAACTGGACTGCCAGTACCCACAACAACAAAACGTATCAAAAAAGTAGTTCGTATTATACACAACACCACAGATACTTGGTAAATAATCTATAGATTATGTAACCCAAAAAGGCTCCCAGGTCAAAATCAATATTGAGACCATTAGGGGACAATGTTTTTAGCTCATATATCCAATATGACTCACGTTTAGGAATCCCTTTAATCTTGTCCCCTCCTCTCCAATTGCCCGGATATACTTCGATTGCTTTGCAAATGAAACCTTTTGGGTTTTGCTGATGGTGAGTTAAAAAATGGTGTGACACACTATGAGTACAGAGACCTCTTTTTATATTGTATATTTGCTCATAGATGTGCCTCTGGTACGATCTCCCTGTGCGGCCAACGTATTGTAGCCCACAGGGACATTGTAACAGGTAAATTACAAACACAGAGTGACAGTCAATGTACGAATGGATATTATAAACCCGTTGTGTCACATTGGATTTAAACGTCACTTGGTTTTTACTGTGTCTGCAAGCTGTACAGCTCGTACAAGTGAAGAAACCTTCTTTACATGCTCCTACACCAGATTTAATTTGTATGTTAGGACAGCTGGGTGCTTTCCTAGATTGTAAATTAGATGATTTCTTAAAAATAATAGAAGGTTTGGGGGGAAGAATGTGGGCCAAAGCCTGATCTCTTAATAGAATTGGCCAATGCTTACACAAGACCCACCTGATTTCAGGGGCCATACTATTGTATTGTGTGAAGAAAGAAACAGAATTAGTAGAATAAGAATCTGCCTTATCTTTTCTATACTCTAAGAGTACTGTGAAGGTGAACCCCGCTTCAGCTAAATCGTATATGAATGTATATAGGTAAGGTGCTTGTGGGTGATAGAATGGGTAAATAGCTACTTATCTATACTCTAAGAGGCTTGATCTCTCAATCTCTTGTACTTGCAATAGAGTCTGAGAGAGTAATTCTTCTGAGTATTGCCTGTCCAAAAATTTGGCTTTAAGATCATTCGCCTGGGACCGAAACGCCTCATCGCTTGAGCAGTTCCGTCTATATCGAAGTATATCCTGGCAATTGGAGAGGAGGGGACAAAATTAAAGGGATTAGTAAACGTGAGTCATATTGGATATATGAGCTAAAAACACTGTCCCCTAATGGTCTCAATATTGATTTCGACCTTGGAGCCTTTTTGAGTTAAATAATCTACAGATTATTTACCAAGTATCTGTGGTATTGTGTATAATACGAACTACTTTTTTGATACATTTTGTTGTTGTGGGCACTGGCAGTCCAGTTGGTCTCGCTTCTAACATTAACTGCTATATTCAGTATATTCTATGTCAACATTGACTGTGTTTGCGATTTATGCCTTAAATGGGCATTATCTGGTTCTCATTTGTTTTGTTTGTATTTTTGCAATATGTATTTTTTATTTTTCATGTTTTTATATATTTGTATTTCTTTTTATAGTATACTCATCCACTACTTAGAATAACTTTTATTGTGTTTTCATTTTAGTATATATGTAATTAATTATTCTATCAGCCATTAGAGTATATATATGGCTGTATACCATGTTTCCCATCAGCCCCTGACGAAGTGACTTCCATCACGAAACGCGTAGGGTGCTTTCATTCACACTTGTGGACTGTGTGTTGGACGGTACAGCTCTTTCTCTATTGGCATTGTGCCCTGTATCCAAGTGGTAGAGCTTTTCCAGACCCCACCGGCCCTAAGAACTTGTTGGCGCTTTCGCGCTGTGCAGTGACGTCCTCCGCTCACCGTGTTACCAGTGGGTCTGCGAGCGCGGCGGCTGTGTCTGTCCTAACAGCACAGAGCTCCGGAGGGTTCCTGCAACAGTCTCCCCAGCGGTGTATACAGCAGAGGAGGAAGGACATTTGTTCTATGAGCCTTTTATATTCAGCATAGCAGTAAGTAGGATTTCAATTTTACTCCTAGCGGATGTACTTGGTCAACCCTGTCCCAAGCCTTATTAGGCAATGGTTTGCTTTTTTTTATATATTGACATTATTTTATTAAATTGTTATAGCTATTTTTGTTATTCTTTGTTAGTGTTTGATGTTTATTTTTAGGGTTACACTATGATTTTTCTTTCTGTCTTTTTTGTCATTAATGTTTGTTTGTTTGTTCTATGAGACACCAGCCCAGAACCTTCCAAGGACTGTTTGGCATTTGAGACTACATCTACGATTGGTCAGAACTTGTTCACGTAATCACTTTATTATAGGCGCCAGTTGTTTGTTTTTTTATTGGGGGTATACGCTACTGGTGCTGCACTTACCTGTTGGCTCAAAGGGGCCTAAGCCTCCGCCACGGGGTGATATAACACAATACTCTCTGTGCAACGCCTCCACCTGTGAGGGATCCCAGCGTAGTGGGAGGAGCCCCTCACAGGACCCAATAACATCAATCACACACTGTGTATAACATTTACTGACACAGATATAGCTCTTAACACTCTGTTACTAATAGGTACAACCCCACACCTTATTCCACCAACACCGTGTACCCAGAGTCCCAAGAGTAATGAAGTGTGAGACAGTGCTGCCCACTAGGTGAGGTGTACTGGATGGTGCACGTGTAGGGATGATGATGCCTACCGGGCGCGCAGATGCTTTATTTGGGATCTCTTGCTCCAGAAGGATAATCCCACATTGTGATCCGCCTCTGCGATGGATTGCTCCCACATGGAGTGATCCACCTTTAGAATGTCTCTGCCTCTGATACTGCAGAGGATGATCCACTTTCAACAACAGTGTCCAGGATCTTCACTCTTCCTGGCTGTGGCCCTCACTTATACTGGTGCTACAGGACCCTATCCCTATCCTAAGGGGAGTCCCTGCAGCAGCCACAAGCTGAGGGTGAATTGGACCTGAGGGGGGGTCTCTGGCCTAGTCCAGGGGCTACCTGCTCCCTGTACATACAACCTAAGTTCTCTGCATCCCAGCTCAAACTGACTCTCCTTCCCCAGCACGCCAAATGTATCTCTTTCCTCAGGGGACGCTCTGCCACGCGATTGGCTGCTGAGGGTCACATGTATGGCAGCCCCAGTGGCTGCTGGGTCTTGTAGTCCCCTGTGGAGCTCTTTCCTATTGGGGCCACGTGCGCTATCTCTGCAGCGCATGCGCGAGTTTGTAATGGCCGTCGCTACCTTCCTGACCCTCAACTGTTCAGTCTCTACATGTAATGGCCACCGCTGACACGTCTGCGCATGCGCGATGCCCTGTACCTGCGCGATCTCTCGCGCCAACCCCAAGATGGCCGCCGTGAATACGCCAAAGGGTTTAACTAAATGACCCTTTTTTCAAGAGATATATACTGATGCAGCGGCGGTTATTCGAACACATCTCGGCGCCGATTTTGAGTTCTCTGCTGTTCCCCCCGCATCATGAACGCGGCCAATCGCCCCAGGCACCCGCGCTTATTGCGGATGTTTTGTTTGAATTTCATGGATTCTGTTTCTTCGTTTGCAATGAAATGGATGAATTGTAATGTGTACAGTACTGTGCTACTGTGCTACTGTGTCAATTTCATGTTTTTAAAAGCCAGAACACTAAAATTCGTTTTTCTGCACTCGCCACGTGTGCATCTTAGTGCGGGGAGGCTGGAATTCATCCCGCGTTTTCAAATCGGGATTCCGATGTACATGACGCGTGAAGTGTTTGAATAACGGCCGCTGCATCAGTAGGTATTTCACTGTAAATGTGTAAGGAATCCGCTCCACGGTTTACTGGTTACCTTACCTTGCAGACCGGTGCAGTCCGGGAACAGCTTTCCTGAGGTTTGCTGCAGCCTGGATTCACTCAAAGCAATACACACTCCCTCTGGTATCTACTGCAGCTGTGCAGCCTTTCATTGCAAACTATACTTGCATTCACTCATTAGGGGCAGGACCTTCACACCCCCGCCGGGGATTGGCCCGCTGGCCTTTAAGTATTGCTTGCCCATAATGCTCCTTGCCGAGCATAGTCCTTACTGGATGTCAACTGTTTTGCCACAAGCTCTCGCTTGTTCCCCTTTGCTGATACCAGGTCACGCCCTGCGTCCTTCAGCTTCCTTCAAGCCGCTTGTTCTCCAATGCTGATTCCAGGTTACGTCCTGCATCCGTCAGCTCCCTGCAAGCCGCTTGTTCCCTTATGCTGATACGGAGGTTTCCCCTGCGTCCTTCAGCTTCTGTTCTCCTGTGCTGAAGCAGAGGTTTCGTCCCTGCGTCCTTCAGCCTCCTGGATTCCTGCACTAAAGTAGTGGTTCGTCCCTGCGTTCTGCAGTCTCCTGGATTCCTGCACTGAAGCGGAGGTTTCCCTGTGTCTACAGCTTCCTGGTTCCTGGGGCCTACTCTTTCCCTAATATAGAGAGGCCGTGTCCTGGTTCCTGCGCTGAAACAGTGGATTCCCTTGCCCGCTCAGGACTTTTGCGTTGTAGCACTGGTGCACCCGTACAGCAAGACGGTGTGCTATTCTGGTCTGCCTACCATCTCCTGTGACCAGCACCATGGGCCATGGTCGTCGCTCGCGCAAAGGCCAACCCCGCGCTCCTAAGCTGAAGCGGGTCTCTCCTATCTCCTTGTTGCCGAACTCCTGCATGGACAATGTTTATCCTGACGTCTCCTGTTCTGACACTGGCTTGTACAACGACGACTCTGTCTTCTCCAATCCTGATCCTGCGACATACGACTACGAACTGCGCAACCCGGATCAGCCTGCGCGGTCTCAGGTCGGTGCTTTTACAACCCCACCTCAGCCCCGCGGTCCGACCCTGGTTTGTGGCGAGCAGAACCCTGACAAAATGTTTGTCATATTGGATGTAGCTTTGGGCTTCTTTGTTTTTTGTTGTATACATTTTGCCACGCCCAATAGCACTCCAATTGACATATATATATATATATCCTTGAGAAAGTCACCTAGAGTGACGAAACGCGTTGGACGTCATCACGTAGCAACGCTGCAACGCAGTGACGCGGGCACGTTTTGTGCGAAGCAAGCAGGATCACTTGTTCCTTTACATCTGGGGATAGAGACACCCGTCTTCATATATACATCCGGTGCCGCTGCAAGGACTCAGATGCAGGAAGCCTCATCTCAAACTGAGGTCTGACACGTGGGAAGTGATTTTATGCCACAGGAGGGAATTGATTTTTCAGCATCAGAACAACACCAGTTTAACCGGATCACACGCTGAGGAGGTATATTCCGTGCTTCAACAGATGTAACAGGTCTGTCAACAGCATACCCACATCACTATTGAGATGGGACATTCTCTAGTGGGTGTTTACTGTTCCTTACTGGGCTATCATCAGCCATATGAATTGTCATTGACATTCACCACTGTTGGCCTTTTTTCCCATGATATCTTGCTTCCTTGCTCCACATCCCCTTCCATATGTCACTTGCTAATTGCTGCTATCTGCTTGTACCAGACATATTATTGCTTTTTAATCACACCAGTTTACTACTAGTCCTTTTGACTGCTCTGGTCATTTAATAAAATTTACACATATTTATTATTCAACCATACGGAACTGGCGTTTCTTTTTCTCCTGTTTTCTGTTTACATTTGGTCAGGCTTGACCACACAGAAGCTTCACCTATTCCGTACAGACTGACCCTATGCTATAATCAATTGATGCTCACATTATTCACTTGCTACACTTATTTAATCCTTTTTTCACACTATACATATATAGAATTAATTTGCACATTTTAACACTACCATTCACTCACTAGCGCTACTAATTGTTTCTGTGTATATATATATATATATATGTGTGTGTGTGTGTGTGTGTGTGTGTGTGTTCGACAAATGCACCCCCTCCCCCCCGCACGATCGCCCGGGGAGAGTGCATTTAACCCCCTGGCGAGTGCATTTAACCCCCCTGGCGAGTGCCGCTGCTGTGCTGCGGCTCATTTCAGGATGCCGTGACACGATCAAGCGGGTCACATAGCAACGCGGGACGCCGGAAGAATAGCCCAGCCGCAGACATCCCTTGGAGGCACTGCAGTGACGCTACGCCACGCACCAATGCAGGCGAATACAGACACGCTCTCCCTCACTAAGGATCTCCTAGCAACTGCCGGGACCAGAGGCGAAGAGGCCTGGAGATTGTGGCTGGATGTGTCTGCGGAGCGGCGCTGTGTGGCTGGAGGAAGTGCTGCTCGTGTTGCTGCTGCCTCCGTGTGTATCGTGGGCAAGGCAGACGGAGGGAGCCCCCCAGGCTGGATTTCCTCACTCTCATGGCAGGTAAGAGAGGGGTGGGGGGAGAGAGAGGGAGATGCAGCATACTACTCCAGTGAGCCGGCTTCAGCCATAAGAGCAGCCGCCCGGTCACTGCTATATTTAATCTCCTGTTGGCACCGCTGATAAGAGGGAGAGAGAGGAATTTGAGAGGATGGACACTCGCTCTCGCAGATGGGAGGTGTGACTGTCTGTGTGTGTGAGTGGATTGGGGGGGGGAAGTGGGAGAGTGTGTGTGTGTGTGTAAGTGGGAGAGTGTGTGTGTGTGTCACCCACCCTGTCTCCCTGTCTCACTTTCTGTCACCCTCTGTCTCACTTTCTGTCACCCTCTGTCTCACCCTGTCTCCCTCTGTCTCACCCTGTCACCGTCTGTCTCACTCTGTCTCCCTGTCACCCTCGGTCTCACCCTGTCACCCTCTGTCTCACCCTGTCACCCTCTGTCTCACCCTGTCACCCTCTGTCTCACCCTGTCACCCTCTGTCTAACCCTGTCACCCTCTGTCTAACCCTGTCACCCTCTGTCTATCCCTGTTACCCTCTGTCTATCCCTGTCACCCTCTGTCTCACACTGTCTCCCTGTCACCCTGTGTCTCACCCTGTCACCCTCTGTCTATCCCTGTCACGCTCTGTCTATCCCTATCACCCACTATCTCACCCTGTCACCCTCTGTCTATTCCTATCACCCTCTGTCTCATCCTGACACCCTCTATCTCACCCTGTCTCTCACCGTCTCACAGTCCAGCTCACCCTGTCACCCTCTGTCTCACCCTGTCACCCTCTCTCACCATGTCACCCTCTATCACCCTGTCACCCTCTCTCACCCTGTCACCCTCTCTCACCCTGTCACCCTCTCACTCTGTCACCCTCTCTCTCACCCTGTCACCCTCTGTCTATCCCTGTTACCCTCTGTCTATCCCTGTCACCCTCTGTCTCACACTGTCTCCCTGTCACCCTGTGTCTCACCCTGTCACCCTCTGTCTATCCCTGTCACGCTCTGTCTATCCCTATCACCCACTATCTCACCCTGTCACCCTCTGTCTATTCCTATCACCCTCTGTCTCATCCTGACACCCTCTATCTCACCCTGTCTCACCGTCTCACAGTCCAGCTCACCCTGTCACCCTCTGTCTCACCCTGTCACCCTCTATCACCCTGTCACCCTCTCTCACCCTGTCACCCTCTCACCCTGTCACCCTCTCACTCTGTCACCCTCTCTCTCACCCTGTCAGCCTCTCTCTCATCCTGTCACCCTCTGTTTCGCCCAGTCACCCTCTGTCTCACCCTGTCACCGTCTGTCTCACCCTGTCACCCTCTGTTTCACCCTGTCACCCTCGGTCTCACCCTGTCACCCTCTGTCTCACCCTGTCACTCTCTGTATCACCCTGTCACCCTCTGTCTCACCCTGTCATCCTCTATATCACCCTGTCACACTCTATCTCACCCTGTCACCCTCTATCTCACCCTGTCTGACATACTCTCTGTGTCTCACACACACACGCGCGCGCACACACACACACACACACACACACACACACACACACACACACACACTCTCTCTCTCTGTGTCTCACACGCACACTCTCTGTGTGACACACACACACACACACTCTCTGTGTCTCACACTCTGGGTCTGGATATCTTATTTACCCTATATATCTTAACTGGCCTATACCTACACCGTGCATGTAAGCAGATATGCTTTTAAGTAGAAATGTTTCAAGTAGAATATGAAGTTTAAAAAGGAAGTTCAAAAAGAAGTGGAAAAGTGGACATCACCTACTACTTCTGATTCCTGCTTTTGATCTACGTTGGAAAAGAGGATATCATCTATCTAAGACTGCACATCTCAACACTTAACTATTGCTATGATGCCGCCTTTATTTTTTATATTTGCTGCAACCTCACTTATTTTCAAATTATGCACTTCCTTCCACCAGTCTCCTTATGTCTCTAACTCTATTCATATATCTCCATCTCTCCTTTCTTCCCCACTTCTCAGTTCACATGAACTCCTCTCTTACCTGCGTCCTCTGTCACCACACAGCTATACACCCTGCACTAAAACACACCCCTATAAATCATCCGCACAGATCCTCTTTCTATCCATGCTTCTCCTCCTTGCTTCTGGGGATATCTCTCCCAATCATGGTCCCTGCCTTATTTCTACTTGCTCTCATCCTCGCCTCCCACATACAACTTCTACTCCTTCTGGTGTTAACCCCTCCAACCTCATACCCATCCGCTGCCACCCTCCCTCCTCTCTCCCTTTCTCCTGTGCCCTTTGGAATGCTCGCTCCCTTTCTAACAAGTTCCTCTCTGTGCATGACTTCTTTCTCTCTCACTCCCTGCTTCTCTTTGCTATAACTGAGACCTGGCTCACTCAGTCTGACTCTGCTCTGGAAGCTGCCCTCTCTTATGGTGGCCTTTCTTTCTCCCACACTCCGCGCCCTGATGGCAGGGGTGGAGGTGTGGGGCTCCTGCTCTCCTCTCTCTGCCGTTACCGAACTCTTCCTATTCCCCCCTCTCTTGCCTTTCCCTCCTTTGAGGTTCACACTGTCCAGATCTTCTCTCCCTTGGACTTCCCGCTTTCTTTCACTAACCTCTTCTTTTGGCCTTCAACAGTGGACTGCAGCCAGCACCCACAAGGATGGCCACTACTTAGACCTGGTTTTCACTAAAAACTTCTCTCTCTCTGATTCCTCCATTTCCCCTTTTCCTCTTTCTGACCATCACCTCATCTCATTCTCTCTATCTCGCTTCTCCCCTTCTCCACCTCTATCTACCCCCCGGTTCTGCAGAAACCTGCGCTCTATTCACTTACCTGACTTTGAGTCCACTTTACGCTCCTCCCTCTCCTCTCTCAGCTCTGCTACAGACCCTGACAACCTGGTCAGGAACTACAACTCTGTCTTGTCCTCCTCTCTTGATGTACATGCCCCGCTTTCTCTCTGCCGCACTCGTCCTTTTAACCCTAGACCCTGGTTAAATTCCCACAAGCGCATGCTGCGTTCCTCCACTCGTTCCTCTGAACGCCTCTGGAGGAAATCTCATAGTCTCGCAGAATTCCTTCACTACAAATTTATGCTATCCTGTTTCAACTCTGCCCTCTCGCAAGCTAAACAAGCCTACTTTTCTTCACTAATCAACATGCACAAGTCTAACCCACACCGACTGTTCTCTGTCTTTGATACTCTACTTAAACCACCCTCCGCTGCCTCTCATTCCTCCATCTCCGCTCAGGACTTTGCTGACTATTTTAAGGAATAGGTGGAATCCATACGTCAGAACATCCCCTCTGTTTCTTCCTCCCATCCTACACCTCTTCCTAACTCTCCTCCTGCCTTCCTTGACTCTTTTTCCACTGTCTCAGAAGAGGATGTGTCGCTGTTGATCGCCTCTTCTCCCTCTACCACTTGCCCTCTTGACCCCATTCCCTCCCATCTCCTAAAACCATTTGCTCCTACTATAATCCCTACGCTCACACACATTTTTAACTCCTCCCTCTGCTCTGGAACCTTTCCATCCTCCTTCAAACATGCAACAGTCATACCATTATTCAAAAACAGCAAGCTTGACCCTACCTGTCTTTCTAACTATTGGCCTGTCTCCCTCCTGCCTTTTGAAGGGTGAAAATCATCAAGAAGCGCAAATCATGTGGAAAACAAAAGAAGACAACAAACTTATGGTGCAGTATTGTGTGAATTCTGTGTGGTAAATGGCTTAGTTAGGTGTTCAGAATACTCACAAACGTGAGAGGTAAGTAGGCATATAAAGGTTTCTTTGACCCATGGGATGAAGCCAAGTGTTAGGATAGGAACCGCACTGGTAATCAGCTACACTTTAGCGATCTGGTACACTTTAACCAGCGGCCCCTTAGGAATAAAATGAACTGGACATAGTGCAGACTGTACATAGAATATTTATAAAAACAAGCAAAATCCAATCAACTCACATGGTGATGGAAAGAAACAAGCGTGTAGATCACAGTGTGGATCTCTGCAAAACCGGTAGAGTGGTGTCTCAGCTGTTCCTCTGTTCTGGTATGCGTGTCACGGATGCGTCTCACCGAAGACCGGAAGTGACGTCATCCGCTTCCAGAGGCTCCGGTTTCGTCTTAGGGCATCACTCTACGCATTTCACCTTCTACACTGGCGACATACTTTATTCGAGCTCGGCTAGTCCCACGAATTCGGGTATACCCGGGTGTATTGAGGTTTGTGACTGTTTTCTGCCCGAGTGCATTGAGTTATTTTCCAGGCAGGGATGGAAGCATTTTATTCCCTCTGGCTGCAATACTGCACAGTATATATATATATATACTGCATTACAATTCATGAATTTATGCCATCTGGTAGACGCGAAGCATTGCAGCCTATTAAATCCTAATCATTATCATTTAACAGATCAGCCGCCCATCAGCCAGGCATGAACCCAGGCTGGAAAAAATGTGATACTCGCATAGTGCAATATGTTAACAATACACATACACAGGCAGAGCTCTCATAAGAGCACAGTGAGGCTAGATATTAATGATCACTAAGTATCAGAAATATTAGCTGTGTATGGGCATCTCTAATGACCCATACACACAGGAACATAAATAGGAGGTAGGAATCCAAAAGAGAGACACCAATCCAATACTTAAAAAATGTAGATATTTATCCAGCATTGATAAAAATTGGAGGCTTACAGGATTCCGGAAAGGTAACAGCAAGTTTGTACACATGAAGGTTCACTCGAGTCGCGTTCTCGGGATCTCTGCACGATGCTGCTTCCTCATCCGGTCTCCGACCTGCGCTGCTTCAGGGGGCCGATACGTCACTTCCGGGTTCTTCAACTCGTATTGCGGACGCCACCGGAACTCCACAGCAGGCTCTCTCCCTCTGGATCTCACACGAGGGGTTACGCTCTACTAGTTTCGCCGTACGTAGTGACGGCTTCGTCAGGAGTGATGTTACCCCATAAAGAGATGCTATTTGTACCCTTTACTTAATGCTGACCTTTCCTCCTATTGGACAGCAAGTAAATTGGTGATTGACTACATATGTCCTCCCAATCTTCACAACACTGTTATACAATTAACCTTTAAAATACACAACAATGTTTATACACTTCAAAGTAAAATACATCTTTATTAATAAAAAACCCATTCTAAAAATTCACGAAGTGGCCTAATATACAACTGTGCTATTTTTGGAATTGTATATAAAATATATAAAAGACATAAAATCTAATAAAATCGCTCAAAATCTAACTTCTAATATATGTTGAAACGGCGATTGTTGTATCTCAAAATAAAATAGGGAAAAAAACAATTAGTTCACAATAAGTGCATTTTCAACCTCATTTTGCAGTCTAACGCAATTTATTGTCTAAAACGATTTATTATTACAGTTTTTTATAGGAAAGCACTTAGCTCAAAATCCACATTAAGACCTAGTGGTACAAGTGTTTGCAAAGTGAAGATCCAGAAGCTTTCTCTTTTTTTAAGAGCAGCTTGTCTGTCTCCACCTCTCCAATGTGTCAACACTTGTTCTATAACTGTAAAAGTGAGCCCAGATGTGTCCCCATTATGTTTTTGTAAAAAATGGTTGGACAGGTGATGTGTAGTAACACCTCTCCTCACATTACCGATATGCTCAAGTATACGTATATTTATAGTTCTTATTGTTTGGCCCACATATTGTAATCCGCATGGACAGGTGATAAGATATACCACATAATTAGATTTGCATGATAAAAGTTGTTTTATGTTGTATCTTTGCCCTGTGATATTTGACACAAAACTAAATGTATCCTCTGGTCTATATTTACATGCAGTGCATGTGGTACAACCATAAAAACCTTTGGATTTTGTTAGCCATCTGTTCCCCTCACTGGTTATTTTAGGTAGGGCACTGGGGGCTAATTTATCTTTCAATGATTTGGCTTTTCTGAAGATCACATTTGGGTTTTCAGGGACAATCTCTCCAAGCACAGGGTCATTTTTTACAATGTGCCAGTGCTTTTTAATTATTTTGGTAATCTTATCTGATTGTCTATTGTAATCTGTCATAAATGAGTACTCAAAAGTTTTATTTGATTTAACCTTCTTGTTCTTACTCAATAAATCATTTCTATCCAAATCATTGACTTTTTTAATGGCATCCTGTATGATCACATCATTGTAATCTTTTTCTAAAAACCTTTCTTGAAGAAAGACAGATTGTTTTTGAAAGGTACTTAAGTTACTACAATTCCTTTTAATGCGTCTTATCTGTCCATATGGAACATTTTGCAGCCATTTCGGATGATGACAACTTTTGGTGGATATGTAATTGTTTATATCTACACCTTTGAAGAAGGTCTCTGTTTTTAATGTCCCTTCCTCAATGAAAATAGTCAGGTCCAAGAAATTAACTTTTTCCTGACTATATTCACAATTAAATTTTAAATTGAGCAAGTTGTCATTAATATAGATAATAAACTGTTTAAGGCTTTCTTCATTACCTTTCCAGATAAACATAATATCATCTATATATCTACGCCATAGGCACAAATTCGCACCCAGCTCTGCAATAGACCAAATATGGTCTTCTTCCCATGCTCCCATAAGAAGATTTGCATAGCTGGGTGCAAATTTCGTGCCCATGGCGGTGCCACATTTTTGCAGGTAATATACCCCCTCAAACAGAAAATAATTGTGTTCTAGGATGAACTTTATGCCATCTAAAATAAAGTTGGCCTGTTCATTTGGCATATCTGGATCTTTTGATAAGGCCCTATCCACAGCTTCATGTCCATCTCTATGATTTATACACGTATAGAGGGAGGTAATATCACAAGTTACTAGATAACATCCATTTTCCCATACTTGACTTTCTAAGATGCGCAAGATATCCGTTGTGTCCTTAAGATAGGAAGGAAGTTTAGTGACATATTTTTGTAAATATATGTCTATATAAGCAGATAGATGTGACGTTAAAGAGTCAATCCCCGCTATTATGGGCCTACCAGGTGGATTTGTAATACTCTTATGGAGTTTTGGTAGGTAATAAAATATGGGTCTAACAGGATTTTCTCTGTAGAGAAAGCTATATTCATCACTGTTAATGACTTCTTCTATCTTACCTCTATCTAACAGGATTTTAAGTTCTTTTAAAAAATCTACTGTTGGATCTTTTTTTAAAGGTTGGTATGTATTCACGTCACCTAGAATTCTTTTAGATTCTGTGATGTAATCATTTCTGTCTATAATTGCTACACCGCCCCCCTTATCAGCTTGTTTTATAACAACGTTGGTATCTTCTTGTAGCACTTTTAAGGCCTTTCTTTCAGAGATGCTCAAATTGTTTTCAAACTTAGTATCAGATTTAACTAGTTTTTCAAAGTCTTTTAATATAAGTTGTGAAAATACGTCTAAATTGTTACCTTTCACATACTTTGGATAGAACGTTGAAGGTAATTTTAGGCCAGAGTGTATTAACATTGGTCTATCTTCTAATGTTACAGGTGACTTAATCACATCTGATGTAGTTACAAGATTATCGGCAGTCCTTTGTCCTACATCTTTTAGTCTAAAGAATCTTTTTATAGTCAGTTTTCTTAAAAACCTCTGTGCATCCACAAATAGGCCAAAATTATTTGGACCTACTGTTGGTGCAAACTTAAGACCTTTTGACATTAGTGACTTTTCCGATTCTGTCAGTGGTTTTGAACTTAGGTTAAAAATATTATTTCCTATTTCTTGCTTTTTTTGAGATACTTCTTTTTCCCTTCCTCTTCCCCGTTTTCGTCGGGTCTTGTTCTTTTCCTTTCTGACGAGGGATCCCTCTTCATTAGGGGAGCATAATGATTTGCTCCCTGAAATGAAGTGGACCCCCCCTCCCCTAAAAAATCCTTTTTATTACCATTTTTGGGGGCATGTTTTGTAAATAGTTTCTCTTTTTGAACTTCTCTTTGTTCTTTCCTAGAGTTTGTTACTATTTCTACTTCAGAATCGAAGTCTATACTTATAGTTCTTTTAGGTGTTTTACTTACATTAATCTGAACTTTATCAGGTCCTTTTGATGTTTTTGGAGGATTAGATTTAATTCTCCAATTTCCTCGTTCAGGACTCTTTCTGTTTTTATTTCGTATATCCCTTGTATTCTTACTAGATTTACTATTTTCCCTTGATCTATCTCTTTTTTGAAAGGATTTCTTAGGGTTTTTTTAGTAGATTTGGCAGATAAAACTTCAGGAGTTTTAATCTCTTTAGGATTTGTTTTCTCTTCCAGATCAGGTTTCCTAGGAGGTCCATCTTTATAGTCCTCTTCATCTCTCAGAAACTTTTTAACTTTCTTAGTGATGGTTTCCTTCCTTATCTTATCTAATTTATTTTGCAGATGAATGTCTTTCTCTTTAAACTGTGTTGTTTGGTTTAAATTACCGATCCTTAGTTCTATTTCATCGATCTCGACATCAATCTGCAAAACATGATTTCTCTGCTGTTCAATAATTAATCCCATTAGATCTTGTGAACATTTTTCTAGCAGATTATACCATTTCTCAATGAAAGCCTCATCCTCTAGATCTATAGATGGGTGTTTCTTGAGTCTTAATCCTCTTGGGACTCTGCCACTTATAATGTACTGTTCCAAAAAAGTGTAGTCCCAAATTTTTTTAATATCTTTGATAAATAACTTCTCCAATTTCTCAAATTCTGATTCCAAAGTATGCGACTCTTCAACTATAGTATCAGAGTCTAAATTTAGTTTCAGAATGCTGTCAAAGTCCACAACCCTAGTGTGTCTTCTTGAGAAAACATTGGGGAAGCTATTATCAATTTCTATTTCTTCCATACTGAGTGGTGCAGCCTAACTAGTGAATGAAACAAAACAAACACTATACAAAAAAACACTAGATGGCGCTCATACACTCTAAAAAACACACAACTTAAACCATGCAGTGATATATAGTGACTAGTGATATCAAAAATAAATCAAAAATAAAGTGCATGAAGTGATAAATAGACACTCAAACCCTTAAGGACTGTTTCACGGTCCGCAAAGTAACAGGAAAAGGAATCAGGGGAGCGTCAGTGCCTAAGGAAAAAATGTGATACTCGCATAGTGCAATATGTTAACAATACACATACACAGGCAGAGCTCTCATAAGAGCACAGTGAGGCTAGATATTAATGATCACTAAGTATCAGAAATATTAGCTGTGTATGGGCATCTCTAATGACCCATACACACAGGAACATAAATAGGAGGTAGGAATCCAAAAGAGAGACACCAATCCAATACTTAAAAAATGTAGATATTTATCCAGCATTGATAAAAATTGGAGGCTTACAGGATTCCGGAAAGGTAACAGCAAGTTTGTACACATGAAGGTTCACTCGAGTCGCGTTCTCGGGATCTCTGCACGATGCTGCTTCCTCATCCGGTCTCCGACCTGCGCTGCTTCAGGGGGCCGATACGTCACTTCCGGGTTCTTCAACTCGTATTGCGGACGCCACCGGAACTCCACAGCAGGCTCTCTCCCTCTGGATCTCACACGAGGGGTTACGCTCTACTAGTTTCGCCGTACGTAGTGACGGCTTCGTCAGGAGTGATGTTACCCCATAAAGAGATGCTATTTGTACCCTTTACTTAATGCTGACCTTTCCTCCTATTGGACAGCAAGTAAATTGGTGATTGACTACATATGTCCTCCCAATCTTCACAACACTGTTATACAATTAACCTTTAAAATACACAACAATGTTTATACACTTCAAAGTAAAATACATCTTTATTAATAAAAAACCCATTCTAAAAATTCACGAAGTGGCCTAATATACAACTGTGCTATTTTTGGAATTGTATATAAAATATATAAAAGACATAAAATCTAATAAAATCGCTCAAAATCTAACTTCTAATATATGTTGAAACGGCGATTGTTGTATCTCAAAATAAAATAGGGAAAAAAACAATTAGTTCACAATAAGTGCATTTTCAACCTCATTTTGCAGTCTAAAGCAATTTATTGTCTAAAACGATTTATTATTACAGTTTTTTATAGGAAAGCACTTAGCTCAAAATCCACATTCCACTCCTGACGAAGCCGTCACTACGTACGGCGAAACTAGTAGAGCGTAACCCCTCGTGTGAGATCCAGAGGGAGAGAGCCTGCTGTGGAGTTCCGGTGGCGTCCGCAATACGAGTTGAAGAACCCGGAAGTGACGTATCGGCCCCCTGAAGCAGCGCAGGTCGGAGACCGGATGAGGAAGCAGCATCGTGCAGAGATCCCGAGAACGCGACTCAAGTGAACCTTCATGTGTACAAACTTGCTGTTACCTTTCCGGAATCCTGTAAGCCTCCAATTTTTATCAATGCTGGATAAATATCTACATTTTTTAAGTATTGGATTGGTGTCTCTCTTTTGGATTCCTACCTCCTATTTATGTTCCTGTGTGTATGGGTCATTAGAGATGCCCATACACAGCTAATATTTCTGATACTTAGTGATCATTAATATCTAGCCTCACTGTGCTATTAATAGCTTTCAATCACATGTGACACATAAAAAATACAACATTCAACAACATCTGAATTGCAGATCAAATTTTGTCATCTATCTTATTGAGTGCACATGTGGGTTACAGTATATTGGCAAAACGATCCGCCCCCTTAGAACTAGAATATTAGAACACATTAGTAACATAAAAAGGAAAATAACAACACACAGTGTTTCTAATCACTTTTTATTGATGCACAACTCAGACCCTAAAGGGTTAACATTCAAAGCCATTGAGCAAGTCATGCCCAATTGGAGAGGTGGCAATAGGAATGTAGCCCTTCTCAAAAGAGAATCATTTTGGATGTTTGAGTTAAACACACTAGCACCTTCAGGTTTAAATTTGGAATTTGATCTCAAACCATTTTTATAACATATATAACATCATTATTATGGTCTTGTTCATTAATTATGTTTTTCACTTTTGTTCTTTCTATTAGATTTTGTTCCTTCTACTAGATTTGCGTCAATATATTTTATTCATTTTAGTCCCTTAAAGGGATAGTAATAAATGTACTTAATTTGTAGTTTTTTTGGATCTGTGCATATGTCAGATGCAACAGATTTAACTTTGTCTATAGCTTAGGCTATTTACCAATGGCTATTTAATGCCATTTTTTATTTTTTGTATAAACATGTTTTTAATTAGGTTTTACCTAGATATATTAAATGTTTTTACCTGCAACACCTGCATCTACCTAGATATATTAAATGTCTATACCTGCAACATTTGGCCATCTCAATCACAATTAAATGTGCTCTATTATCCAATTTACTCCCCACCTATGAGAGTAGAGGTTAGAGTATATAAGTTGCTCACACACTATGGAATATCACTCCTGAAGAAACCTACAAGGTGAAACGCGTAGAGTGATGCCCTAGGACGAAACCGGAGCCTCTGGAAGCGGATGACGTCACTTCCGGTCTTCGGTGAGACGCATCCGTGACACGCATACCAGAACAGAGGAACAGCTGAGACACCACTCTACCGGTTTTGCAGAGATCCACACTGTGATCTACACGCTTGTTTCTTTCCATCACCATGTGAGTTGATTGGATTTTGCTTGTTTTTATAAATATTCTATGTACAGTCTGCACTATGTCCGGTTCATTTTATTCCTAAGGGGCCGCTGGTTAAAGTGTACCAGATCGCTAAAGTGTAGCTGATTACCAGTGCGGTTCCTATCCTAACACTTGGCTTCATCCCATGGGTCAAAGAAACCTTTATATGCCTACTTACCTCTCACGTTTGTGAGTATTCTGAACACCTAACTACGCCATTTACCACACAGAATTCACACAATACTGCACCATAAGTTTGTTGTCTTCTTTTGTTTTCCACATGATTTGCGCTTCTTGATGATTTTCACCCTTCACTTATCCACGAGGATTGAAAGAGCAGTCCTGCATCAAGTCACAGCAGCATTTATCACACGTGGTTGTATAAGTATCACTATTTATTTTCTTATTTTATGTATAACACTGTGGGTTTATCTGACGTTGATTTAAACCATATACACTGAGCGCCACTATTTGATAAGTTATATACACATTTTCCCTCCTGCCTTTTGCCTCTAAACTCCTTGAACGTCTTGTATTCGCTCGCTTGCTCCATTTTCTCAACACCTATCCTCTCCTAGACCCTCTACAATCTGGCTTCCGCACTGCTCACTCCACGGAAACAGCCCTCACTAAAATAACTGACGACCTCCATGCTGCCAAAGACAGAGGTCATTACACTCTGCTCATATTACTCGACCTCTCTGCAGCATTTGACACCGTGGACCACCCTCTTCTCCTTCACATTCTCCATACTCTTGGCATTCGGAACAAAGCTCTATCCTGGATCTCATCCTACCTCTCCCATCGTACTTTCAGTGTCTCTTCTGCTAACACCTCCTCCTCCTCTATTGATCTCTCTGTGAGGGTACCCCAGGGCTCTGTCCTGGGACTTCTTCTCTTTTCTCTGTACACACTCTCTCTAGGTGACCTAATAGCATCTTTTGGGTTTAATTATCACCTGTATGCTGACGACACACAAATATACTTTTCAACACCCGACCTTACACCTGCTTTACAAACCAAAGTTTCTGAATGTCTCTCTGCTATATCATCCTGGATGGCCCTCCGCCGCCTTAAACTCAACATGGCTAAAACAGAGCTCCTCATACTTCCTCCCAAACCTGGCCCTACTACCTCCTTCCACATTACTGTTGGAACTACGATCATTCACCCAGTAGCCCAAGCACGCTGCCTTGGGGTCACACTCGACTCCTCTCTCACATTTGCCCCTCACATTCAAAACATTTCTAAAACCTGTCGCTTTTTCCTCCGCAATATAACAAAGATACGCCCTTTCCTCTGTTCCTCGACTGCTAAAACTCTGACTCAGGCCCTCATTCTCTCCCGTCTTGATTACTGTAACCTCCTGCTGTCCGGCCTTCCTGCCTCTCACCTGTCTCCCCTACACTCTATCCTTAACGCTGCTGCCAGAATCACTCTACTCTTTCCTAGATCTGTCTCAGCATCTCCCCTCATGAAATCCCTCTCCTGGCTTCCGATCAAATCCCGCATCTCACACTCCATTCTTCTCCTCACTTTTAAAGCTTTACACTCTTCTGCCCCTCCTTACATCTCAGCCCTAATTTCTCGTTATGCACCATCCAGACTCTTGCGTTCTTCTCAAGGATGTCTTCTTTCTACCCCCTTTGTATCTAAAGCCCTCTCCCGCCTTAAACCTTTTTCATTGACTGCCCCTCACCTCTGGAATGCCCTTCCCCTCAGTACCCGACTAGCACCCTCTCTATCCAACTTTAAGACCCACCTTAAGACACACTTGCTTAAAGAAGCATATGAATAGCACTGTGGCTATTCTGAACACATGATACATAAAGCTTGGCCCCCTGCAGACGCACATACCAGAACTCCCTCCTACTGTCTCTGTACGTTCTCCCTACCTACCAATTAGACTGTAAGCTCCTCGGAGCAGGGACTCCTCTTCCTTAATATGTAAAGCCCTTATTCCCATGATCTGTTATTTATATTATCTGTTATTTATTTGATTACCACATGTATTACTGCTGTGAAGCGCTATGTACATTAATGGCGCTATATAAATTAAGACATACAATACAATACACACACACACACACACACTCTCTGTGTCTCACACACACACTCTCTCTGAGTCACACACACACACACACACACACACTCTCTGTGTCTCACACTCTGGGTCTGGATATCTTATTTACCCTATATATCTTATCTGGCCTATACCTACACCGAAATAACCTATACTGCTTTCTTCCAGATCTGACTCTCAAGCTTCACACGGGAGACATTGGAATCCCCCCTAACCCAGAAGACAGGTAGGGAACACCTCCCCTCCAAAATATAACATTGCGGGAATGAGGGTACTTGGACATTGAGGGACTGGGGATCAAGTAAGATCCCAGGTGAGATTGCTGCTTTAGATATTGTGAAGCGGGGGCATCCAGACACTGTTTAAGGGGTTCAGGAAACTAGTCATTCACATCTGACTTTTTTTTCTAAATACGACATTTACACACACACACACACAAACACACACACACACAGTTAAAAAGGACTAATTGTAGTATAATGTAATACAATAAATAAACTTATGTCAAAAACGAATGTTGTTCTTACTAGGAATTTGTTAAAAAAAATAAATTAAGGCGGGACTAGTGATGGGGCTAGGTGGCGAGTAGATTTTTTTGTTCGGCGAGTAGATTTTTGGGTGATTTGTCGACCACTATATATATATATATATATATATATATATATATATATATATATATATATATATATAGATTAAAGAGAACATTGAGGAACATTCACCCCTCAATAAGCCAGTGCTGCAGGGCTTTAAACCACTTAGTTAATAAAAATACTGCTGTGTCCAGAGGGGCAGAGTGTAGAGAGATTGATAACCCCTATTTGGGCTGCGGTCTGGCAGTGACTGTCTGGGGGAAGTCCGTGGACCCACCCAGACCACTTGAGTCTCGCACAATATGAGCCACAACACCTGGGGAACTCCGCCATGAAGTAACAAATGAAAATCAAGGAAGAAAATATGTATCTGTAGGCGCCTGTTCAAACAATACCAATACAAAAGGATATAAAACCAAGCCTGTTGGACGATCAGGAATGACTCCTCATGGTGTGCTTAAAAAGAAGAAAGCACAATACATCGCGTAATACTGTTATATAAAGGACAAACAACACTAAAGACAACATACAGCTGAGATATCAATTAGGAACTATTAAAGATAAAAACATTTAATAACAAATTCATAAGCATACATAGACATAAAAACAATGGGACACAATAGATTGAATATGCACACTGCAACACGGTGGATGCTGATGAAATGCCCACTCACCAGATGGATATTGTAAGCAGGCAGTGGATATATTAGAGAGTATCCCCTCTCTGTGAAGTTCGCTGTGTGCTCCTGGGCGTCTCCGTTGGTGCGTGTACGCCAGCCGGCGTGTGAGCAGATGATTTCCCACAAAGCACAACACGGGACGCGTAGCTACTCCAGGCCTGCAGCCGCAGATTCGACACAGCGTCACAGGAACAGGCCGCCAGCTGTCTGTATAGCAGCAACGCCGATTCGTTCTTGTCGTGGGGGAGATTCGCCAAACACGGTGTATCAGAAGTGCAATAAAAGCCACCATACGCGTTTCGAAAGCTGAACTGCTTTCTTCCTCAGGGGTTTAAGATAATAAAAAGTCCATAGATGGTTCCTTAAGTAGAGAGTTAATTGAATCAATTAGTTCCACCTGCAGACTTATGCACATGCGCACTGAAGCAATGGAGTCAGTTCTTAGTCAATATTGTGTGTTTTGAACACATGCGCACTGGATTAGTCCATAGCACTGTTTAGTTGTGCCACTGCAGTTTGGAAACTCAGCTGATTACAGACAAAACTAAACAATACAAACAGTACAAAGCAACATAGGTGTAGTGTGTAAATAAACCTAAAAGTTAAATGTTTGAATAATTTGATTACTAAGTGATTTATAACAATAAAAACTTTTAATAACAGTGATTCAAATGTGTGGTGAATAAGTCACTACTGATCAAATAAAGTGAATAAAATATTAAGTGAAATAATATTCTTTGTGATGTGTGTGAATTATATTGGGTAAGTAAGTGTACTATAAGTGAATGGCTAAAGAACACATGTGATTATAATACTTATATATAATGGTTATTGAGGCAAAAAGTGACACTGTGTGCTCATTTGCATGTCATTTCCCAGAATCCCTTGCTGCAGTGGAAGTGCTGTATGCTGGGTGATAATGGGGAAAGGCGGGGTTGCAGACCTGCCTAAGACATGCAGATGAGCATACAGCTATATTTGCATATTTGCTTTCCTGTGGAGGGTTTTTGTCACTTTTTTTACTCACCATAACTTAACTCAGTATTATGGTTTGGCCTATCCCATAAGCCTCTCTTGCATTCCCAGTAAAATCAACCCCACACTGACGAGACCCATCAAGGTCGAAACAGCTGTCTGTGGGTGGTTTTCTGGGTATGCACCTTAACCCTGGCTGTGCTCAAAGCTGTGACCATGCAGCAAGCTTAAGCCTATAGGGAACCATGTTAAAAATGGTTATTGAGGCAAAAAGTGACACTGTGTGCTCATTTGCATGTCATTTCCCAGAATCCCTTGCTGCAGTGGAAGTGCTGTTTGCTGGGTGATAATGGGGAAAGGCGGGGTTGCAGACCTGCCTAAGACATGCAGATGAGCATACAGCTATATTTGCATATTTGCTTTCCTGTGGAGGGTTTTTGTCACTTTTTTTACTCACCATAACTTAACTCAATACTTATATAGAAATACAAAATCAGATATAGGAGTTAAACTTCCAAATGGACAAATTGCAGTGAATGGCAAAAGTGGATGCCTGATAAATATGTCTTATGATGCAGTGCAGGGTTACCCTACCAAAAAAGCTTTGAGATCAAATTCCACATTTAATCCTAATGGGGATAATGTTTTTAGTTCGTAAATCCAAAAGGATTCTCTCCTCCCTAGTAGGCTCACGGTGTTTCCTCCTCTCCAATGTGGTGTGATATTTTCTATTGCAATACATTTTAGACCCTTTGGATTTTGATTGTGCACTTGAAGAAAATGATTGGACACACTATGTGTAGTTAAACCAATTTTAATATTATATGTGTGTTCATACAGGCGTCGTTTGACACATCTGGTGGTCATGCCCACATACTGCAGACCACAGGGACATTCAAGCAAATAAATTACAAAAGAGCTATTACATGTAATGTGTTGTTTTATTTTATAATTTTTTAAGGTGTTGTTGGATGTAAATTCTGATTATTTAATACTATATTTACAAGCAGTGCATCTATTACAAGTATAATATCCCCCACGAGACTGTGCTTTGTTAGAAGCAGGCTGCAGCGATGGACAACTTGGTGCCAATCTTTGTCCTATATTAGGAGCTTTAGTAAATATAATTTGAGGGTTATCTGGCAATATGCCTTCTAGTTCTCTATCCTTTTTTAATATTGGCCAGTGTTTTTTAAAGATTTTGCGTATATTAGGTGCCATTTGATTATACTGGGTGATGAATGCCAAATTAGATGTTTTATTCATATTTTTACTTTTATTTTTATATTGTAAAAGATTGGTTCTGTCCATCGCTGCAACTTCAGTAATTGCTTGATCTAGGTCCCGAGAGGAATATTTCCTTTCTATGAATTTGTGTTTAAGATCTTCCGCTTGACTGATAAATGTATCTGCATGTGAACTATTTCTTTTTAAACGAATAAATTGACCCTTTGGTATATTTTTAACCCATGTAGGGTTATGATGACTTTGTGCATGAAGATAATTGTTAGATTGGACGGGTTTAAAATATGTACTGGTGTGAATATAATTATCTACAATTTTAATCTCCAAATCTAAGTATTCTATTTTCGTGGGACTAGTAACAAAAGTGAACTTTAAATTATTAACATTATTATTCATGTATATCTGAAAATCATTTAACTGTGCTAATGTGCCCAACCAAATAAAAATGATATCGTCTATGTAGTGCCGCCAGAGCACCAAACTTGCACCATATGGGCAGCTGGACCATATATGTTGTTCCTCCCAGCTGCCCATAAATAAATTAGCATAGCTAGGTGCAAATTTGGTGCCCATGGCGGTGCCACATACCTGTAAATAATATAATTTATTAAAGTAAAAAAAATAGTGAGAAAATATAAATTTAATGCCCAGAATAAAAAAATCAATATACTCCTTGGAAATAGACGGATCATTATTCAGAGTGTTTAGAACAGCTGCACATCCTTGTTCATGATTTATAATTGTGTATAGAGAATTAACATCCGCTGTTACTAAATGATAATGTGGTTGCCATTGAATGTCCTGTAGGGTCTGCAGTATGTGGGTAGTGTCCCTTAAATAGGATGGTAACTGAATTACGTATTTTTGTAACTGTTTATCAATATACTGGGATAAATGGGATGTTAAAGACTGAATGCCCGAGATTATGGGGCGACCGGGGGGAAATTGTATGTTTTTGTGTATTTTAGGTATTAGGTAAAATAGGGGTAATCTGGGGTAGGTATTATAAAGAAAATCAAATTCTTTTTGTGTAATTATATGTTGATCTAAACCTAATTGTAAATAATTATAAAGTTGTTGTTGGTACTGTATGGTGGGGTTTGAGGGGAGGGGTTGGTAAGTAGATTTATCATCCAAAATTCTCAAGGATTCCTGGATGTAATAAGATCTATCCATAATTACCAACCCCCCCCCCCCTTATCTGCCGGTTTTATTATAATGGTATCATTTTCTTCAAGTGCACGTAGGGTTAACTTTTCATCTTTGCTCAAATTATCTATTTTAATTTTAAAATTCCGGCTCTGGGTCTCTAAATCATCAGTTACCATTTGGGCAAATGTGTCTACAAAAGGGCCGCTAACAAATTTTGGGAAGAATGTAGACGGATTCCTAAAAGTAGAATGAGTAGAGGTAGTGGTAGTAATAGGTAAATTTGTATTACTATCAATTTTGGACAGAGCATCTCGTTGGAAATATTTTTTCAAACATAATTTGCGTACATAGCGCTGAACGTCTATGTACAATTTGAAACTGTCAGGTCTCATAACTGGTGCAAAGGATAAAACTTTGGATAACAATTTACTTTCTTTAATAGAAATAGGATATTGACTTATGTTGAAAATATTACTGTATGTGTGTTTCTTCAATGTTTTTGTGCCTTGCCCAACTTTTCTCCCTCCTCTCGTTCCTCTAAGGTGTTTTTTCTTTTTCTGTTCTGCCAGTGCTGCAGGGCTTTAAACCACTTAGTTAATAAAAATACTGCTGTGTCCAGAGGGGCAGAGTGTAGAGAGATTGATAACCCCTATTTGGGCTGCGGTCTGGCAGTGACTGTCTGGGGATGTCTGGGGGAAGTCCGTGGACCCACCCAGACCACTTGAGTCTCGCACAATATGAGCCACAACACCTGGGGAACTCCGCCATGAAGTAACAAATGAAAAGCAATAACTCACTGGGATCTTTAAAGTCCGTCCGGTCTGCGGCGTGCTCCAAGCTGTGTAGTGGAAATTGCAGGCAAAGTATCCTCACCGGGGAGAAAAGACAGCGGTCACGGCCGCGCAGCAAATGAACAAGGCTGAACTGTGCTATAAAAAATCTTTATTATGCCATGGGTATTTAAAAAGAGAGAGAGGGAAAGGCCCTTTGTGGCTGAAACGCGTTAGAGTTGCGGGGGGTGCTTCCCTCTCTCTCTTTTTAAATACCCATGGCATAATAAAGATTTTTTATAGCACAGTCCAGCCTTGTTCATTTGCTGCGCGGCCGTGACCGCTGTCTTTTCTCCCCGGTGAGGATACTTTGCCTATATATATATATGTTTTGGCCAAAATATCTAACTAAAAAAACATATTTTATTATTATTAGAATTAGCATTATTATTAGTACTGAAGCATTATTTCTTGTAATTATTACCATGTATGTTTTGTCATTTGGACGTAGCACTGGGCACCCCCTGTCGTTTGTTATATTTACTTGCCACAGCCCAGTGGCACTCTATGTGACATTACATATAGTCAAGATTAGGTGGGTGTGGGCGTTTGAGCTTGCTGGGTTTGTGTGTGCTAATTAATTTCTGACTGGAATCAGTTGTATGGAGGTTGTGGCACCTCCCCCATAGCTCATGTCACCTCCCCCTTTTTAATGGTGGATCTTCTCATTTTGCTGCAGGTAAGGAATCTATTATGGTTCTTCCCCCTCATACAGAGATATAGGTAACAGAATACAGTGTAGTGTAGGACTTGCATTTATTATGGTTTACCTTGACGATTTGGTGTGCAAGCTTATGATGCTTTGGCCAAAATATCTAACTGAAAAAACATATTTTATTATTATTAGTATTAGCATTATTATTAGTACTGAAGCATTATTGCTTGTAATTATTACCATGTATGTTTTGTCATTTGGATGTAGCACTGGGCACCCCCTGTCGTTTGATATATATATGCGTATAAGTGTCCAAGAGGAGTGCTACTGAGCATGGCAATATATATTTAAAACCAGAGACAGAACATGAAACACAGACAGAGCTCAGTGCTAAATCCAATGACACAAATACACAGTACAGTGCCTAAATATATATATATATATATATATACAGTGTTCGACAAACCTATACATTTGCTCGCCCCGGGCGAGTGGATTTAACCCCCAGGCGAGTAAATATTGGCCCAAGCAGCACACATTTGGTACTAGGTGGCGAGTAGATTTTTTTGTGTGGCGAGTAGATTTTTTGGTGATTTGTCAACCACTGTATATATATATATATTGATATCTTTTGAATAAAATGGTCTTTTAGTTTAACTCTTTGACCAAAGTTGTTTGTTATATATATAATGTGGTTTTTTTTTTGTTTGTTTTTTAGAGCTTGCTGGGTATCTGTGTGTTTATTAGCTCTTCAACAGGGCAGGTTAGAGAGATCGAGCTCGACAGTTGTAGGTTGGATAAGCCATGTATTTCAGATGGAAAAAAAAAAGGGTTAGTGTAGTGCGCTCTAACTCAACTATGTTAAACTACCACCGCCAGGTGCTCAAAGTGATAGGAAAAAAAAAATATATAGATATATTATATATATACATATATATGTAACTAGGACCATGAAAAATGCAGCAGGTATATAAAGATGGCTCAAAACATCCGATGGTGCAAATTTGAAGAAAAAAATACCAGCGCAAAAAAAAGATGTTCCAAAATAGAAAAATATTTTATATAGAAATAAAAGAAACACAAATGAGTGCTATGAAAAAGCATTAGATTAATTAAGCAAACATAAAATTGAAACGATACAAAGTTACCAGAGACTCCTTGTGCGTCGTGAATGCAGCTGTTAGCAAAGGCAACAAAAGTAGCAGTCCTGTGGTTAAGGCACTGCTTATAGGGGAAGCACCCGCCTTCAACTCGTCAGTGCAGGCAGTAAAGTTAGCTGTTAGCAAGGGAAACAAAAGTAGCAGTCTGTGGTTCAGGCAATGCTCATAGGGAAAGCACCCGCTCTCAGCTTGTCAGTGCAGACAGTGAAGTTACAAGAGGCTCCTTGTGGGTTTTTGAATGTAGCTGTTTGCAAGGGCTAACTTTACTGGCTGCACTGACGAGCTGAGAGTGGGTGTTAATATAAAAAATGTTTTTCTATTTTGGAACATGTTTTTTGCGCTGGTATCTTTTTCTTTAAACATGTATTTCTGGTGCTGAAGCCAGGTGGTTCAGTGCATTCAGTGTTAAATGTAAATAGTAGAAACCAAGTTATTTTGTATAAAATTGACTTAGATGGCACATTTCATGCACTGCCAGTTTATCAAACAACAGGAGACTTCTCCTGTTCAAGTGAAAGGGATATTTTTATAAAGGGACAGTGAAGTTTTTTTGGCATGTCCAACGCATCTTACACTTTTACGAGGATCATAAAAGCCGTAATGATTCACCTTAGCCAGAAAAATGTTGGTGTTTAGAACATCAATGAATTCTTTAAGAAGGGCTTACATACCCTTCCATAAAAGCAACACACCATCACTATATCTAACCCACAATTCCACGTGATCAGAGAATAATGTCAGGGCATTGCTGAAGACCAAAGTCTCCTCCACCAGCCAAGATAGAGATTGGCATAGGTGGGAGCACACATGGTCCCCATTGTGGTGCCCTGAATCTGATGAAAATACCGTTGGTCAAAAAGAAAATAGTTTCTCAGCAGTGTAAAGTCAAGAAGTTTTAGAACAAATTCGTTATGAAGTTTGGTATGTTCACTACGTGATCGAAGGAAGTGAGAGACTGCTTTCATGCCTGAAATGTGTGGGATACTGGTGTATAGTCTTTCCACATCTAAACCTACCAAATAGGTATCTGAGTCGACAGAGACATCTAATTTGAGGAGGATATCTTTTGTATCCCTTAAATAGTAGAGTAAAGCATTCACAAATGGGTGAAGGAACTTATCAAGGTAAACACTTGCGTTAGATGTTATATTTTCCATTCCCGAGATGATAGGTCTACCGGGATGAGGAATTATGTCCTTATGAATTTTTGGCAGATGATAAAAGATCGCGATTTTTGGTGTTTTTATAAAGATGAAATCATGTTTACTTTTAGAGATCACCTTGTTCAAAAGACCATCTTTAAATATGTATTTGAGGGCCATTTGAAACCTATTAGTAGGATCTCCTTCAAGTTTTTTATAACAACTTTTATCAGATAGGAGGCGTATACATACTTTAGTATACGCTTCTCTGTCACTAATTACAACATTGCCTCCCTTGTTGGAAGGTTTAATGACTATGTTTTCATCTTTTTCATGATCTTTCAAAACCAGATGGTCGTGTAGGGGAAGAGGGAGGGTGTGGGCGATGATCGGGATGTGTCCTCGTAGTACTAATTTGGGCAAAGTCTTGTTCGTTTTCGCTGGTACTTTGTTCCCACTCATTAGATGAGTCTTGGATTTTGGTCTGTCTGGCTCTAAATAGGTGGGTTTTGAATCTAAAGACCCTACCTTCTCTGAAGTCAGTGGAATCACGAATATATTTTCTCTGTTTCCTGTTTTTTATTTCTGATGTTAATCCTTTTTATATTGCGTTTCAATCTTTTCTCAAGATCTTCAAGATCTGTGTGATCTTTCCATGTATTGGTCTCAGCCAATAGTTTGTCAATATCAGCATTAACAGTATAAAGTCTCTTGGTTACGAACTCAATCAATTATTTCATGAGATTTGTTGAGCATTGTAATAATATATTTTCCCAAGCTTTTACAAATACTTAATCATTGATCTGGTGGGAAGGAGGTAGATTAACTCTAAGACCTCTTGGAACCAGCTCGGATAAGATATAATTTTCCAGGCTGGCTACTTCCCACAAAATCTTAGTCTGTAGACTATATGTTCTGTCAAGATCTGTGAGGTATTTTTTTGATATCTTGGGTTTGGGGAATCTCAATTGGTAATGTGGAGTTAGAGAAAATGTTTAATGTTTTGTTCTTCCATGCTCCGAAATCAGGTCTATGTGATAAAAATCCTGTGATTGTAGGGTGACCAGACTGTACCAAATTATATAATAAAATGTGAAACCTACTTGATAGGGAGCTAGTGGGTAAGAAATGGGGTCAAAAGAGGCCCCAAATGTAGACTCGTAAACGAAAAATGTAAACCTCACCGCTAAACCTTAATATCAAGGAAGTCATGAGAAGTATGTCAAATATACAATTGAAGGTGCATGTAGGGACAATGTCAATGCATATAAACCTGAATGATTCCCACAGTCCTCAAGGGCCACCAACAGGCCGGCTTTTAGGAATATCCCTGTTTCAGCACAGGTGGCTCAATCAGTGGCACAGTCAAAGACTGAGCCACTGATTGAGTCACCTTTTGCTGAATCACAAAAAGACCCTCATAATGTGCACTTAATCAAGATGGAATAGAGATAGGAGTAGACAGGCTAAATAGCCTCAGGGTATAAGGTCCAAATATGATATGATATAGGAATCATAGATCCAAGAGCCCAAGCTCAGACTGGTGATAAACATTAAAAGGAAAAAAAATAACGTTTTATTAACATGTAATCAACAAAGTGAGACACTATTTACAGTGAATGTTAAAAGTCCCCAGTGATGAAGCGTCAGATCGGCGTAGGTGTATACAGTAGGTTTAAAGGTGGGCGTATCACTAAATAAATGTACACGTGGAGATACAGAGCATGTGAGATAAGTCCCCAATACTGTTCAAAGGTATCTGGAATATGTCTCATGTGTCAGGTATTCCCTAAAGTAGAGAGGTAATGGATGTTCAATACGTAGTGTACAAAGGAATACACCGAAAATCTACATGTGTATACAGTTAGGTCCGGAAATAATTGGACACTGATACAAGTTTTTTTATTTTGGCTGTTTACCAAAATAAATTCAAGTTACAGTTAAATAATGAATATGGGCTTAAAGTGCAGTCTATCAGCTTTAATTTGAAGGTATTCAAAACCAAATTGGAGGAAGGGTTTAGGAATTACATCTCTTTAATATGTAGCCCCTCTTTTTCAAGGGACCAAAAGTAATTGGACAATTGACTCAAAAGCTGTTTCGTGGACAGGTGTGGGCTATTCCTTCGTTATTTCAACATCAATTAAGCAGGTAAAAGGTCTTGAGTTGATTCCAGGTGTGGCATTCGCATTTGGAAGCTGTTGCTGTGAACCCACAACATACGGTCAAAAGAGCTCTCAATACAAGTGAAACAGGGCATCCTTAGGCTGCAAAAAAAAAGAAAATCCATCAGAGAGATAGCAGGAACAGTAGGAGTGGCCAAATCAACAGTTTGGTACTTTCTGAGAAAAAAGAACGCACTGGTGAGCTCTGCAACACAAAAAGGCCTGGATGTCCACGGAAGACAACAGTGGTGGATGATCGTAGGATCCTTTCCATGGTAAAGAAAAGCCCCTTCACAACATCCAGCCAAGTGTAGAACACTCCAGGAGGTAGGCATATCATTATCCAAGTCTACCATAAAGAGAAGACTTCACGAGAGCAAATACAGAGTGTTCACCACAAGGTGCAAACCATTTATAAGCCTCAAGAATAGAAAGGCCAGATTAGACTTTGCCAAACAATATCTAAAAAAGCCAGCCCAGTTCTGGAACAGCATTCTTTGGACAGATGAACCTAAGATCAACCTGTACCAGAATGATGGGAAGAAAAAAGTATGGAGAAGGCTTGGAACGCCTCATGATCCGAAGCATACCACATCATCTGTAAAACACGGCGGAGGCAGTCTGATGGCATGGGCATGCATGGCTTACAATGGCACTGGGTAACTAGTGTTTATTGATGATATGACAGAAGCAGCCGGATGGATTCTGAAGTGTATAGGGATATATTGTCTCCTCAGATTCAGCCAAATACAGCGAAGTTGGTTGGACAATGACCCAAAACATACTGCGAAAGCAACCCAGGAGTTTTTTAAGGCAAAGAAGTGGAATATTCTGCAATGGCCGAGTCAATCACCTGATCTCAACCCGATCGAGCATGCATTTCACTTGCTGAAGACAAAACTTAAGGCAGAAAGACCCACGAACAAACAACAACTGCAGACAGCTACAGTAAAGGCCTGGCAAAGCATCACAAGGAGGAAACCTGGCTTTTGGTGATGTCCATGCGTTCCAGACTTCAAGCAGTCATTGCCTCCAAATGATTCTCGACAAAGTATTAAAAATGAACATTTTATTTATGATTGTGTTAATTTGTCCAATTACATTTGAGCCCCTGAAATAAGGGGAATGTGGATGAAAATGGTTGCAATTCCTAAATGTTTCATATGATAATTTTGTTCAACCCCTTGAATTAAAGCTGAAAGTCTGCACTTCTATTGCATCTCGGTTGTTTCATTTCAAATCCATTGTGGTGGTGTACAGAGCCAAAATTATGAAAATTGTGTCATTGTCCAATTATTTCTGGACCTAACTGTATATAGTCGGTAGTTTGGAGTATGAGTCCCAACAACAGTGCTCAATCCAATTCTGAACTGTTAATCAATAACAGGTTTTAGTCCACATATCATGGTAATAGGAATCTGTATTAGCCAAGAGATAGAGTATTTGACCCAGTGCTATTTGAATGCAGCAAAGACACTGAATGTAATGGCAATAGTCCATGTGTCACAGTAAATAAAGGGTTAACATACCATTGATGTGTAGGACTCTGCCATACCTGAACCCTTGTACTGCAGCACTGTTCCAGGTCATCAAGTCTCCATATGAAGGAGAAATAAAATACTCACGGATGGCTGGTTCCTTTGCTGCGTGCAGCACGCTCAATAATCAAGTGGAAGTTGAAATCCAAGGATTCCTGCGGTGCACAGCCAAGTAGAGTAGGGGACCAGCAAGGTGTGGGTTAAAAATATATTTATTGGTACAACATGGTATAGGGGACACACACTCTGACGCGTTTCGGACTGGTATAGTCCTTAGTCATAGAGCTAATTCGTGCCATTCATCCCCACTGTTTTAAAGAGCTCGGCCCGCCCCCCTACGTCATCGCGCTTCCGGTTTTGGCGCAAAAATCGGCAAAGTATGACCTGATTGGCTGCTACTCCCAGCAAATGGGATAGCTCGCTGCCGTGGGTATGTATCGAGAGGATGGGAATGACGCGCGTCTAGCATCAGCGCGCTGACCCCTTTACTGATGCAAGCAGCGTCGTTGCTAAGAGATGCTCCCAAACAATAACATTGAGCCATCTATATGATACATTACTATGCAATCCTATGCGAGCTGACAAGGTGGGAAGGAAGGAAGGACGGGGGGAGGGGGGGAAGCTACAAAAAAGACATGTGGGGATGAAGAAAAAGGATAAAAATGACATGATAAAAACATGTTAAATTGAAAACAAAAAAACATATATAACATACAAAGACAATTACAGTAGACATTATATAGCGAATCTAAAACCTGAAATGGAGGTGACATGTATAGGTAGAGGACAAAAGTAATTCTAGAGTGATTTTCATATAAACATATTCAACTTATATTCATGTGAACAAATGACGTTTGTACTAATACATTTTTACCTGTTATAATATATAAGGAAACATATATTATACTTGTCTGTAGATATTGTGGAGTACACAATATAAGAGTATTAGTTAAGACAGTTATTGTCTGAATGTGCGAACAATACACCAGGTATCAAACGCAAGCTAATCAAATATATTGAATGGAAAAACAGTGGATACTGGGTATTATATTATCAATTGTCTTCAACAATAAATTATAACTAAATTTGATTAAACAATAGCTTATTACATTTTGTGGATTTTTTGGACCAAACATGAGGCAAGTTAAACAAACAGATGATAGGGCTCACTAATTGGTTTGAATCAGTTTAGAAAGTGTTTAAGCTCCCAATCTTGATTCATGCCCCTGAGTGCCAATGTCCCAAGGGCATAAATCCAGAACATCTCCCTGCGATTTAATGATGCCTCCCT